>NW_023425399.1:84744411-84884411 GCF_014108415.1 Molossus molossus | reverse complement strand
TATCGGTTATTTTGGGATTTCCCATCAGGTACTAAGGAAAATAGATAGTAGAAAACCAGTAGCCTGATTCTACATGTGTCTTTCAACTCACTGAAGTCACTTCAGTAACATCTCTCATGACAGAACCAAAATGAGAAGCAAAGATCTGGGTAAGACTTGCAGGTGTGAAGTGACACCCAAGCCCATGTGTCCGCAGACTTTGTGAGGCAGCGATTTCTTTACGCCGCTAAACATGGATAGATCACATCAAAATCAAGTGGGTTGTTTTCTTAGAGCATAACAAATGGAGAGATTTTTTTTCTACGAGTTAAAAATTAAACTTAAATGAGGCAGAAGAGTTTTTTCCCTATCATAGTTCATAAAATATTTCTTCAATGTGAAATAACATAATCAAATTTAAGGTAGTTTGGGCCTTCACCCGGCCTCTTGATCCCTGTGAGAATTTGAGATGCACGTCAGTCTTTCGGATTCTTCTTTCTCTGCAAGGAACTCTAGGGAGAGAGTCTGTGTACCCCTGATGGAAGCATTTATGTCCGAGATGGTTCTGTGCAGCTCCCCGCACACCCAGCTTTCCAGCAGGGCTGATACCTAACCCGGGAGGCCAGTCACACTACAGTCTTCGACTGGAGGATGAAATGTGTGAACTGTGACAGGGTCACTCCAGCGGAAGAGCTGCGAGTACGAGAAAGGAAAGGAGAAAGAAACAAGGAAGACCGCTGGTGTGGGGAGCACCAGAGCAGAATTACTCGACATTCTCGGAGCTGTCACAAATAAAATTATAAAGGGAGCTGAAAAGCAAAATTTAAATGTAGCTAGTAAAACAAATAATTATCAGAGGAAGTTGCCTTCCTGCTCTGAACTGGAGACTTGACAGCAAGTGCTTGCTGGTGGTCGTCATTTAGTAATCATAAGAGAAAGAGTTAGTTAAGAATGGCTGACTGACCTCATGACACAAATGAGAGATGACGAGGGTGGGTTTGATCTCCAGTTCTCCCACGCCAAGGCAAGCGTCCGACACTGTCTCAAGTTGCACATGCCTGGAGCCTCTTCTTTTTGAGCTTCCATATCCTTAGACATGCACTTATTGTCTTTGTATCTCATTGTTATCCGGTACTGATACAGGACAGAATCAGAATGGATTCTTCCATGATTTGTTTTTAACTAATTGCTGAGGACTTTGACCCTCTGCAACTGCCGACAACAGGCAGGCTTTTCTTTAACTATAGTTGCACAGCTGAAATGATCTCTGTTACTAATTTGCTTCTGCACAAATCTGTCAAACTAAACCTTAGAGAAGGGTCTTCATTATTGCTCTACTTTACACTACAGTGGTAGTGTGGATTATGTAAAACATTCTGACCTGTGGCAGGAAGACAACAACTTGTAAAATGGGGGACTAACCACTCTGTAGAAATCATTGAGTCTATGTTACACTGCTAGATAATCCTTGAAATTAAACTTGAGATTACTAACATCAGTGCTATCAGACAGCATTTATAGGACAGTCATACTTTGGGGGAATCCTTAGATATGATTATGTCTCTACACATGATTTACAAAGGTTAATATGCCACAGTAAGAAAATAAATTAAAATCAGTTAAACATTAGGCAGAAGGAAAACATAGTACGGAATCAAATGGACCAAGAGTGAAATCAGTACGAAATGTATCCATGACGTCTGATATATTTGCAAGTAATAACTGCAAATATATAAGTTTTCTACTGGCCAACATAAAGAGACAGCCATTGTACTAGCTTGATTATTCCAAGTTTGCAATCCTAGATACAACTATTTAGAGGAATGTGCAGCATTTCATTTCATTGGATCTTCAGCTATAATTAAGTTTCATGTTCAACTCTGTGTTCCCCGGTGTTAGGCATACTTTATTCCTGCTAAAGAGGAAAAACTTAAACATTCATTGCAAAAGAATGATACCCATCCTAGGTCAAAATCTTACAATAATAAAGTAATAACCTCTGAATTTCTCCTGGAAATCTTTTAGCAGTCATACCGAAGACTTTTGACTTTCCCCTATTTGTGATCATAACCAACTCAGAATGGTTCCCATCTAGGCTTTTGCAGGTCTTCTTTATTGATGTACTAAATGTGGTTGTTTTTGCATTCAGTATTATGCCAATTAATCCAGAATTATTTCATTGGTATTTTGTAAGTAACTGCTAACTGCTTGGTATTTAAATTCCCTAAATCTTATTATCCTAATTATAAATTTTAATGCATTTTATTATATGTTATAGTACCTATTTGGCAGATCCTTATTTTTAAGGTTTATTCTTCATAAGTATAAGATTACAAGGTATAAAGAAAATAGTGCAATACCAGCAATACCATTTATAGTATATATATATATATATATATATATATATATATATATATATATTTATTTATTTATCTCCTGGAGTCATAAATTCATAATCTCATTCAAATGTAAAAATGTGTATGGCAAAGATGTGAGTCCCAGTATGGAAGAGGGAAAAACAGGTCCAAGATAGTAAGAAGGAAAAGAGAACAAATAAAAAAGGAAATGCACTGTTTAAGCCATTTAGAGTAATATTTTGTTTCTGAGTCTTCATCAAAATCACAAAGCAGTTTCTGAATATGAGTGTAATTGTATATGCCTCTTTATTTGCAATAATTTTATTTTGGCATTTTGGATTGAATCACCCATTAAGATTTTATTTTAGTGACTGAATTTATTAAATTACTTGAAACAAATCATGTAAGGAGATAGGCATGCTTCCTAAGAAATCTGTTGTGAACAAAACAAGCGTACTTTATTTTAGCAAGACAGTAACAAGTCCATTGCTGGATTCCAAAACAGATCTACGATACCGCACTCTCACAACTGATCTGTAAATGCACCAATTTAGTTCTGACACATGAAGCATAAATTTGAGTTTGAAAGTCTCACTCGGCTGAGTTTTACAGGTGTCTATATCATTCTGACCATGATAAAAGGTGACCTTTGGGCCGTTGCGGATAAGCTGGTGCTGTATCTTGAAAGTGTTCACATTTTCCTTTTGTTCTGGTTCAACTTTGGTGTCTAGATCATGTTTTTTTTTCACCTACTAACACATTCATTTTGCCACCGTAGTCTTCATAGTGGTGTCCTCACTGACAGTGTGTCCTGGACATATTCACCCAAACTCTGCCCATTGTGCCCAACCAACGTGTCATCACATTCGACCTGGCTAAGAAATGACTCCAAAAACAATGAGGAAACCCAATCAAGGGCACTCAGTAGCACACCATCACCAACAATCAAAAGTGGTCCTCTTTTCTGATTAATATGGCAACGTATGAAAGAGCACATGGGGGAATATTTAGCATAAAAGAGAATGGTTTTCTAGCCAACCAGATCAGCCAAATAAACCCTGGTGATTACTGGAGTGACAGAAGTCTCATCCAGATTGACCTCACGTCGGCTAAGTTACATCAACACTCCTGGAGTGTCCAACGAGGTAAAAAGAGTGGGAAGGGGCAAGAGCTAGAACTAGGGTCACCATATCATTTACTACCAAGATGGACAGGTATAATCACAAGAGAGAGTGATACTAATAATTACACTGGGAAAACAAGCATAAACCAGAATAGTCCAGGGAAAACTGGAATGCATGCTCTCTCTAGATAGCACTAATCCAGTTACTTCCTTCAAAAGTTTCATACCTTAATATCTGAAGCCAGACAAATAAGTGCACAATGTGTATAAATCGGTACTCCATGAGAAATGCAAGTTTAGGAGTGCATTGCGGATCAGGGTAGGTAAGTACAATTAACAATAAATGGGGAAATAGTTTCAGTTGTGCATAATTGAAGAAAGAATTGATTTAGAATCAGAAACTCTTATCAGCTCAAATAAACACACCCTGGGTGACCAAGTGAGAGTAACATTCTTACTTGTTTCACTCAGGGTATATGTAGTATTAACTCTTTCTGGCCACTAGGGGACCACTTAGTACTTTGTACATTGCATTGAATTGCTTGTACCATTCTGCATGTAGACCATGTAGAAGAAAGACAAGAGGATACTAATTACAGTAGGGTCCTGAGGCATCTCTTATCTATCCAGCAAATGTCAATAATTTATTACATGATACTGTTGTCTAGTTGTTTCAAGTATGTAGGTTTGGTCTTTTCCAATTTATGGACTTCTTAGACTTGTCTGAAATCTTTGGTTCATCCTGCCAAATGCCTGAGGCAGAGCTGCACGAATCCATATTTTTGTCTTTTTAAAAATTATTATTTGAGTAACATCCCTATCTGGTAATTCTCATCTTCATTTGAATAACTCACCCAAGGGCCAGGCCATAGATAGAGATGGGGCAACGGTGAACTTTGAATCATTGTCTGAAGTCCATATACTCTCCCCTGTTCCACAGTAGGTGAGGAGACATAACAACAAATCACCTAGTTCTTGTCATGATGTCCATGAATACCAGCTTCCACGCAGAAACTGTCAAACAGCAACTCTCTCACTGACAGACTTACATTTGCTGCAGACTCCATACCAAACGGTATCCAATGCTGTCTGCCTCATGAGCTCACGCATCCTCCATCACCTACTGAAGACAAATTTCAGGGAGTCATCCTGGAGAATGTCTCTCCCATTCAGGCACTGAGGCGCTAAGGCTGCCTGGGCTTCAGCATCCTCAAAAAATTCACTGTCTGACATTATTTGATGTGAATAATGGATAATTTTATTTTTAAACTTATTATATTTATTGTGTTCATGTAGCTTTTATGCAAAGTGCTATAAATGGTAGGTAGGTAGGTAGGTAGGTAGATAGATAGATAGATAATAGATAGATAGACAGATAGATAATAGATAGTTTCAAGGCCACACCCCTTGCAGCCACATGGCTACCACTGGGTCACGGCCATGTGGAAATTCTGGGGCAAGCACACCCTCTACCCTTGAGTATCACCGCTGTCATCATACTTATTACACATTTACACATATTGTGGATTATTTTCATTGTTCTGTGAGTCTCACTCCTCAGTATACTTATTAGCACACAGAAAGAAAGAAAGAAAGAAAGAAAGAAAGAAAGAAAGAAAGAAAGAAAGAAAGAAAGAAAGAAAGAAAGAAAGAAAGGAAAGAAAGAAAAAGTGCCATCCAGACATCACCTGAGTGCTAATTTAATTTCTCGTAGAAATTCAGTGCTGTTCCCAAAATTGTCAGAGGGGCCTCAAGCTACAATTCTTGTGCCCAACATGGGGTAGCTGCTTCTTTACCTCTGCCCTGAGATTGACCTAAATAGCCTTTCCCCAGAGAGGCTCCAAGTCTCAGCGAAACCAACACAAACCATTAGAGTTGAATATTAGACATCCCTGGGCCTTTCATGATGTCACCGTGTTTCCCTGTTATTCGTTCTCTCTTGTCTAGTCTCTGTTAGCTCCACTCCTAGGAGTCTGTTCATTTCTAAGGCAGAACAGTTGAGCTATTGTTTCCCTTTCTCCTGCTGTTCCAGGAGCTAAGGTATCACCTGCAATCCTCGGGGACTTAGAGAATTGTTTTCAGAAATTAAAGTCTTTGCTAACTCTTAAGATAAAAAAAAATTTTTTTAATCTCACAGTGGAAGAAAGGAAAAAAGGAAAGAAGGAGGGAAGGAGAAAAGGGAAACAAGGAGAGAGGAAAGTATGGACGCCACTCACAGCCCGTGACTATTTTATAAGTATGAAGAGAAATTATGTTTCAGTCTCAAAACTGTCATAAGCCTCTAACTAAATCATATCATTTATCTGGGGCTTGTTCTTTCTTTCTGTCTCTCCCTCCATCTCTCCCCTATCTCCCACATTAGTGACATATAATTAACATTAAAGCACATATTTAAAGTGTACAACTGGATTTTTTGACAGATGTACAAACACATGAAACTATAATCACAGTTAATATAATGAACATAGCCATCACCCCAATATTTTCCTTTTTTTAAATATGGTTTTATTAATTTTTTAGAGACTGGAAGGGAGAGAGATAAAAAGATTGATATGAACATCAATCGGCTGCCTGCTTCATGCCTCCTGCTAGGAATAGAGCCCATAACCCAGGCACGTGCCCTGACCAGAAATTGAACCAGGACCTCTCAGTCCAAGGGTCGATGCTCAGTCTGCTGAGCCACACCGGCCGGTCTCCCAGTGTTTTCTTGTTCCTAGTTTTAGGAGGAAAGGATTCAGTCTTTCGTCATTATGATGTTAGCTATAGGTTTCCCATACATGCTTTTATCACACTCAATAAGTTACTTTCTAAACACAGTTTCCTAAGAATTTCTCTGTTTTTCCTTCATCAGTAAGGCTTGTTGGATTTTATCAAATGCTTTTTCTAGTGAGATGATTATAAGCATTTTCTTTTTTGGATGTTCAAATGTTAAACCAACTTTGCATACCTGAGATCAAACCTGCTTGGTCATGATGTATTATCCTTTATATATACACTTGGATTTCATTTGTTAAAAATGTTACTTAGAATTTGTGTGTCTATGCTCATGAAGAATATTGGTCTATTGTTTCCTTTTTATGCAATGTCTTTGTCAGACTAAGTATCGGGCTAATTCTGGCCTCATGAAATGTTGTGAGAAATAATCTCTTCATTTCAGAGAAACACACACACACACAAACACAGAGTATTCTGATTAGGGGAGCTAAAGAAAAATACATTAAATTCTCCATATTTAAAAAAGGGATTTTTGTTTGTTTTTGCTTTTTTGCAATCTTTTTCTCTTTCACATATTTCTTATATGATTTGTTCTCCAGAATCTGGACTTTATGCTCCCATTTTTAAAAGTGGTCAATTTTCACTGTCTCTCTTAAAATGAGACTCTGAAAAGAACACAGCCCTGGTAATATTTTCTTATCGCTCTATTGAACAAGACTTTCACATACTTTTGTTTTGTCCTTAACTTTTATTAATGTAGCCAAAGATGTCTTTAATACAAGCTAAACATTTCTCCACCATCCCTGCCATAAAGCTATGTTATTATGTCAAAATCATAGTCCAGTCCTTTAAATGAAAGACTCTTTCACCCATTAGAATAAACTTCACTCTGTCCTTACCCAAATAAACAAGGATTCCTCTTCTTAAACCACAGATTCAGGGCAGATTGAAGGCGTGAAAACCTCCTGTCCTTTTGCTGGTGACTATACCAAATATAAAAAGAAAACCTATAAGTACAAAGAAAGCCTTTTGTTGGGATGTACTCCCAGGTTGCCTTTATAAACAGCCATAGAATTAATTTACTAGCCAAAGACAAGATCTAGTAATCATAAAAAAGAAAATGAAGAAAAAACGAGGCTACCAGTGATTAGATAACTATAGTTATTGGCACCAACCATACAACTTTTATCTCCTACTTGTATTAACCTTTTGAAACAATAATATTTGTTACTTTTTCTTTGGCTTAACTGAATTTTTAGAAGACAGGCTTGGTATGAAAGGAGGCTCTTATTCAGAGTAGCAAACATATCTTTAGTTGTAGTACCTGTCTCCCAATTACAGGTCTCTATCCCAATAAGATGTGAAGCAACTAAAATAAGGAATTCATCAGTTAGTGTTATCTAAAGTTATTGAATTTTTGGTAGAGAATAAACTCTAAAGAAATTTATCAGAATAATTGGTAAGTAATAGATAATGCGTACATGTTTGTTACATGAATAGATAAGTTATTAAGTAAATAACAAAAATATAAACATGAGAAAATGAACGAACAGGTGCTGTAATCATCCTGGATAAAGGATGAAGAAACAGATGGTAAAATCAAATTAGGACAATCCAAGGAAGGTTAATATACAAAGCCCTGATTACAAAGACCTGAGTAAGCTGCAGAGGAACCATAAGGGTGGTGCAGAGATCCTGGCCTAGCAGAAGAGGAGCTGTTGCCACCTCTAGACCTAAAAGATAAGGGGAAGGAGAGGGCATGGAGGATGGGGACCCATTAATGGAATGTCTAGAGATCAGCCTCCCAAGGCAGAGAACCGGGAAGAGAAGGATGGAGAATGGATCTGGGGGAATAAGCAGAGGATATTAAAGTACAAATGGGCTGTGAACCAGGCCCAAGAGCATTGAACTCCGGAAAAGGAATAGTTGTCAGTGGAGCAGGATGAGCTTCAAGCTGTGGAAAGAGTCAAAATAAGTGTTAATAGCTCGGAAAGGCAGTGGTACTCCAACGGTGATGTCTGGAGCACTGGGACATCAAAATGTTAATAATACCCCTCACCCCCCCAAAAAAAACAAGTGTCTGACTTCAGATTTATCAAGGACCAATTTTCAAGCAGGTCAACAGAAGAGATCTAATACTCTTCCCTTGATGACAACCAGGAGATGGTAGAGAATAAAAGGAACTTAAAACACGGTTCCAAGTTGGTGTACTGTTGACGTCATTTTAAAACTAAAAAAAAAAAATTCAAAGAAAATGTACATTACAGCACAATTAAAGAAATAGCCATTGACCAATTCATATATGTCTGACACTGAGTGACAAGGCAATAAAAATGGGTAAGGCAAAGGAAACTAAAAACAAAAATAAATTCTCCTTAAAACTTAATTTCTTAAAAACAGTGTCAAAATAAGAATTCTGAACTAAAAAAAAAGCAATAATGATAACATGAACATCTACTGTACTAGTATCCAAAACTGAGTAGTCTCCTCCAGGCAAAGTTACTGTTATGATTTAATAGCAGACAGGCAGTGGCCTCTAATCTCTCGCCTCATGCCTTTCCCCTTTGCTCATGTTAGTCTAGTGATAAATGATGTAGAATTTCTCAGAGAGAGAGAAAATTATGCCCAATATAAAAAGTGGTTGAAAAAGCTGATTACAGAGTCATTAGCCCCTGTGGGCTCATTTTATTGCTATAAAGTCATCATTCAAGTAGACATATATTTAGCTTCTGTGGCCTTCGTTTGTGGTAAGCAAAATAACCTCAGCCAAAAAAAAAAAAAAAAAAAGAGACCAAGTTCAAAGTTCCTATTTTTAGTGATGCGACAGCCAATTTACTAAATTAGAAAAGCCCAGAGCAGAAGCAGAGACATGTCATCAACTTGTGTTATTTGTACTGTGTGCTTCTCAGAGAATATCTGGAGACAGGTTTACTCTTAGGTCAGTTACACTGTGAGGGACACTTGAAATGCAACATGTGGCCAGAAGAAGGTACCAAGGATGGTGAGAAAAGTATACTTCTTGACATATGAAAAATGGTTAGAGGAACTGGAAATATTTAGCCTAGAAAACAGAAACCTACATAAAACAAAAAGTATTTTATTTCATATTAGAGCTTACTGTAGAAATCAGATAGATTTATTCTCTAGCTAGTCCATAAATTTATGGATAGATTCTTTCAATTCAGAGTGAAATATTCATTCATTCATTCATTCATTCATTCATTATTTATGATCAAATATAATTTTTCTGTTATTGCACTATCACTAAAAGTTAAAGAAGAATTTATTAACAACACAATAATTTTTAAAATTGGAAGCTTCAAATCACAAGTGGGTTTGTAATCAGACACTGGATGACTATCTGTGAGTAGTACTATAGCAGGGAGAATGTGTGTTCCTTAATTTAATGTGCACACGAATGACACAGAAGTCTTGTTATGTTGCAGATTCTAATGTAGTAGATCTTGGCTGGGCTTGATATTTTGCATTCCGAACCATCTCCCAAGTGATTCGGATGCTGCAGGTCTGCAGGCCACATTTTGATTAGCAAAGCATTAAGGTCACTACCTCTCCAACATTGTGTGATTTTAGTGGGAATCAACAGATCTGTTTTGTGTCATCTCAAATATAATGTCTCTCCTTTCAGGTAAAGAAACAAAATTAGAAGAGATTTTCTAGTCATATATCTGTCACAAAACTGGTGAGAGCTGGAAGCAAGATTGGAGTTTGGCTCTGCCTTCCACTTCACTCTGCATCCGATGGAGTATATTAAACTGTGTGTACCCATCCCATTAATATAGACTGCACACTATGTGGAAAGGACACTCCAATATACAGTCACAATCTGAAATCTTTGTTCTGAGCCACTCCCCGCGGCCTTCCTGCACACGAATCCCATCCTGTTGAAGCCCCTCCTCGTTCTCTTGTTCTCCCATACTGGTTTTATTCAGATTAGACATTTAGTGCTTTTTCCCAGGTTCAGCCTTGGAGTATTTCAGCAATGATCTTGGTGTCTTCCTTAATTCTCCTACCCACTTGGTAATACTCCTAGTGAGGAATAAACACTCTGGCCCTTCACCTCAGAATTGGTTTTCCTGACACGGTTTCTGCCACCATGTTCTTCCCACCTGAGTAGGGGGTAGACAAATCCAGGCTACTGAGATCAACTTGCCATGTCATGTGAACCAGAATCATTTCCGGTTTTCAGAAATGATTAGAAAGTCATAGTTCATCCAATATAATTCCAAATATGGTCTATTTTTCTTCTATAGTTGTAAAAGGTAGAGAATTCTGATAAAACTGATATTAAAGATTCATCTGGTGGTGGTAGTTACAACCTTCAGGAAAAAAGGAGATGCTTCCTGAGAAGGTAGACCGAGTTTACAAGTGTAGAGAAGTCTTCCTTTTTATAGGTAAAAGCTCCAAATAACTTCTGTCAGAAATCCATCCTGAGGATGTTTCTATACAGTTTTGAAAATCTGATGACTAAATTGAATAAACTGAAAAAAAAGAACACTAGGAAAACATACAATTATTGAGAGAAAATAAAATCATTTCAATAAGAATTTTAACTCATGGCTTTGTCCATTATCTATGAACTCTGACAGAATTTTTTGTCTGAAGATCTCACTAGTAACTTGATATTCATTGGTTGGCAAAAGTAGGTTTACAGTTGTTAATATAAACAATACAGTAACTAATGAATAATAATAGAATATACTGGGTTTCACATACTGACAAATGTAAACCTACTTTTGCCTCCCCCTGTATTCTATTCCATTACTTTGTGTTAGACGTGCTTCCTCCCAAATTTATAAACTCTTATAGGCAGGGACAATGTTCTATTCTTCCTTTGCTTTCTCTTCAGTGCTGGGAATTTATTAGGTACTTAAAGAGTGCTTATGGGATTCCAAAATGGCGGCGGAGTGAACGGAAGCTACACAGACCGTCTCCCAGAACCAAACTGGAATTACAACTATAACACAGACAAACCAACGGGAAAAAGCAACAAAAAAGCAGCTTGCAAGGACCATATAACCAGGGACACTGACTCCATCCTGGTAGGATTGCGACGGCACAAGACGGGGGCTGGGAGCCCACAGACAGCAGCGGCATTAGCTGGGAGCAGCGCCCTTGGGTTAAACTCCCAAGTGGCTCCACAGCACAGAGCTGGGACAGAGGCTAAAAAAGCCACAGCCACTCACCTTGGGCTCTGGCAGAGGGAGGGCAGACTGGACTGGAACTGTGTGGGGACACTCGGGATTTGGAGGGCGCTCAGAGCTTTTGCTGAGTTGCTGCCACACAGGACAGTGGCCATCTTGCTCCTTCCCAGGGCTCTGGGGAGAAGGCAGCTGCCCCTCCCTCAGAGATCCAACCCCACCCTGTGGGCCATTGAAATGCTAGTTGAGGCTCATTAACAACCAGCATCTACCCCACCCTCAGGAAATCCCCTTACACTGAGCAACTGAGGGAGTTTATCAATCAACTGACAACCCAAAACTCTTCAAGTAACCTCAACTGTTAGCTTCCAGGCAAAAAGCTAGAGGATAACAGTACCATTCCTGGGCTAGCAACTTCAACCAGGAAAGTAAGACTTGAAAGTGGTGTTTAACGTGGGTCCTCCCTCGCTCATCTAAACCCAGGAGAGGGAGCCACAAACAGCAGAACACTAACACTCACAGGGAAAACTTGACAGGCTCCAAAGTCCACTGTGACAGCCAAAATGGTGAAAGACAGAAACAGAAACCAAATGAAAGAACAAGAGACCTCCACGAAAGATGAGATCAATGTGGAGCAGTTAGGCAAGTTAACAAGCTAGAATTCAGAGCCATGATCTTGAAGAAGCTCAACAGCATGAGTAAGGACATAGAAATGCTGAAAATAAACCAATTGGAAAAAAAAAATGACCAAGAAGAGATCAAAAATGACATATCAGAAATGAAAAACACATTGGAAGGTCTAAAAAGCAGAGTAGAGGAAGCTGAAGACCGATCAGTGAATTAGAAGACAGGGTAGAAAAAAATCAATCAATCAGAAAACCAAAAGGAAAAAACGATTAAAAAACAGGAAGACAGCTTAAGAGAACTGTGAGACAACTGGAAACGTAACTTACACCATACACAAAAATAAAGTCAAAATGGATAAAAGACTTAAATATGACCCGTGAATCCATAAAAATTCTAGAGGAAAATGTAGGCATCAAAATTTCGAACATCATACGCAGCAGAATTTTCACTGATATATCACCTAAGGCAACAGAAACAAAGGAAAAAATGAACACATGGGACTACATCAAACTCAAAAGCTTCTGCACAGCAAAAGAAACAATCATCAAAATAGAAAGGCAACCCACTGTATGGGAGAACATCATTGCCAATGATACATCAGATAAGGGGTTAATTTCCAAAATATATAGAGTACTCATACAACTCAACAAAAAGGAAGACAAAGAACACAATTAAAAAATGGACAGAGGAGCTGAATAGACACCTCTCCAAACAGGACATACAAACTTCATATGGCTAAGAGACATATGAAGAAATGCTCAACATCACTAATCATCAGAGAGATGCAAATTAAAACAACAATGAGGTATCACCTCATACCTGTCAGAATGGCCGCCATCAACAAATCATCAAACAACAAGTGTTGGCGAGGGTGTGGAGTAAAAGGGGACTCTAGTGCACTGCTGGTGGGAATGCAGACTGGTGCAGCCACTATGGAAAACAATATGGTGTTACCTCAAAAAATTAAAAATTGAACTGCCATTTGACCCAGTGATCCCACTTCTAGAAATATACCCTAAGAAGCCTGAAACACCAATCAGAAAGAATATATGTTCCCCCCTGTTCGTAGCATCACTATTTACAATAGCTAAGATCTGGAAACAGCCCAAATGTCCATCAGTAGACAAATGGAAAAAAAGCAGTGGTACATATACACAGTGGAGTACTATGCAGCTGTAAGAAAGAAAGATCTCTTATCCTTGGAGACGACATGGAGGGATCTGGAAAGTATTATCCTAAGTAAAACAAGCCAAGCAGAAAAAGACAAATACCACATGATCTCACTTATATACGGAATATAATTAACATAACAGTCTGAGGAATACGGTAGGCCCAGAAACATGGAAGTAGGGCGCAGACTGACATCCCTCAGAAGAGGAGGTGGGGGGGTGAAAAGAGATAAACCACAGAATTTATATGCATGTATGCATAACCAATGGACATGGACAACAAAGCTGGGGACAGGGTGGGGGGATTGGCAGGGGGGTGCCAATGGAGTAAAAAAGGAGAAACATCTGTAACAAAAAATAAAAGTAAAAAATTTAATTAAAAAAAAAAGAGTGCTTATTTTTTTTTCTTTAATATAAGTTTTTTTTTGTTTTGTTTTGTTTTTATTCTTACCCGAGGACATTTTTGCATCCATCTTCAGACAGAGTGGGAAGGAGAGAGGGGGGAAGAGAGAGAAAAATCCATGTGAGAGAGACTCATTGAGTGGTTGCCACCCACACAACCCCAACCGAGTCCGGGGACAAACTACAACCGAGGTACGTGCGCTTAGTGGGAACCAAACCCTGGACTCTCTGGTCCACGGGCTCCAACCACTGAGCCAAACTGGCCAGGGCAAGAATGCTTATTGTTTTATTATTGAAGACATTAAGGCAAATATTTTACCAGGAAGAGATGTCAAACTTGCTTTCCGTTTAGTAAGAAGTGAGTCTATTGTAAGTGGTCCTAAGGAGGCGGGAAATTGTAAACATGGCTGAGAACTTTTGGGCTGTTGTTTGAATTCTAAAAAGAAGGGGAGGCAACAATTCTTTGGGACAGCTGTGCGCAGCCACCTGCTTACCCATTACAGGGAGTTAGAGGGAGTCTGAGCAGGGCCTTGACTGTCTGTCATTTCTCTGACTTGCCCCTAGTGTCCCACTGCTTCAGAACCACCTGCACATAGGAACAAAACGGCCTGAGGACAACTTGTTACTGAGCCATTCAAGAAGAAAGACAGGAGTGTGTTATATGTACCATACACCTTTGTGTGGTGAGCAATCAGTAGCCATATGCCTTTCTCTCTTTTCAGAAACAAAGTTGTGTAATTCTTCCCCTTTCCCTCCTCTGGCTCCTCAACCCTCCTTGAGAAGCCAGCGCCTTTATCAACTTGCCAGCTTCCTTAAAATCTCTGCCCCCACCTCTGTCTCTGCCTCTGCCTCTTCTCTCTCTATTTCTATGTTCACACGCACACACACCCTATCGGTCCTGTTTCTCTGGAAAACCCTGACTAACATAGGCTCCTTCCACTGTGGCACTTGAATGTGTGTCCTTTCTCACACGGTCACACAACATTAAAAGAAACTCAATCAAATGGAGAAAGAACTGACATAAAAGTTGCCGGTCCTCAGTTTCCAAAGAGACTTCAGTACAGAGCCAATGAAAGACACCACTGGATGAACTGAAAATGGCTTCCAGTGTCTTCTCCCCTGAAAACTTCTCGAGCAAGTCTCTGTAGTACCTAGAAGGTACACTGTATGTCTGTCAGGACGTAAAGGCTGTTCTGTTGACCTTGGTGAGACATGGAAGATTAAAAGGGAAGGCAGCTCAGTTTATAAGGGTGTCGTGGAAAAGAGGGGCCCTGAAGCTCTTACAATGAAGACTATGGGAATGAAAAAGTAGGGCACAGCAATCACATGTAAGGAGATCCAAACTGGAACTTTAAAACAAGCGACAGAAGCTGCAGCACCTTGCTTGGGCGAGCTGGAAAGTCACTGATGCATCTCACTTAGGGCATTCTGCTCTACAGTATTTTTTACTTGATTTTTGTCCAGCACTAAAAGCAAGAGTGATATTTGTTCATGCTTGCGGGCTGTAAATGCAATCATTTTTCCAGTTGGTCATACAGTCTAGAAACCACTTTTTTCTCAAGGAAAGATTATTATTGACTATGAAAAATCAACAACAGAGAAAAGATTGAATTTCGAACAATCCTACTTTTCTATGTATAGAAAGATTTTTCTCTACCACAAAATGGAGGTCTCGCCCATAATTTTGGGGTGGATGATGGACTATATTGTCAGCAAGTGTGTTATATATCTTTACAGTTTCAAAAACCATGAAAACTTTAGTCTTCTGACTGCTGAACTTCGAATTTGTTTGTAGTTCAATACATCTGCGATTATCTCTAGACAGGAAAAACAAAAAAGAAGTGAACCCACTGGAAACTCCAATTTATACTCCCAAGTGTCCTTACAAACTCATCTTAATACCTCTCTCTCCTCTCCTCTTCCATCCCTTTTTCTTTTTTTTTTTCATTTTTGTTTCCCAAACAGTGATAAGCCCAAGGTTACATATTATCTACAGTGTTCAAATCAATATTACCTTCTATCACCATAACTGCGAAGTTTAGGGGTTTGTGGCCAGCTACCATGACAATAGATGCACATCCTGGAACCAGTTTTAGTTAATTAGAGTCAATCAATCCAAACTCTGCAAACTTCCTCATGTGAAACAATAGTATAATGAACCAAAGTCAGCAAGATGATTGGGGAAACACAAATTATTACACCCTGATAAATTAAATGTGACTATTACAAAAACTCCTTTCTAAATGAACACACAGAGGAGGAATATATGCGTATGTAATATAATTAAGAATACAGAGAAAATAAACTTAAAGGGGCTATTATAGGCCTGGCTTTTTATTAAAGGAAGAAAAACACTCGGAGATTGTATAATGAGGAGATCTTATGGCATCTTTATGAGTCTTCACTTTGGGAAGTATCTTTCTGTGGATTGTGGCCCTCAGTGGAGTAGACAGAAAGCAGGACATGCCAGAACCATAACAGGGTGATGTGAGAGCAAAGAGGGAGGGGACAGGGTCTAAGCTTCCTGTTTGTGCATGTACAGTGTCTAGAAAGCAGGTTTATGTGACAAAAGGTCAAATCATTTTCCCGGAACTCTGGCAAATCTGATGTGCTATGTATCTTTGGTCTGTGGTACACATGCTCAGAGTTCAAGGCCTGCTGTAGACCAATAAACAGCCATTTCCACTTGTAATTGATAGAATAAGACAAATATTCAACCTCCTTTAAGTCAAACCTTGCTGTGGCTAAATCCCAAGGTAACCTGAGAATCCTATCTGAGCAGTTACTTTGGGTTAAAAACCATGTTGATGGGATATAGTTAAATGGGGGATAAGGGAGTTTTCAACACAAATTGATGTGAAGGCACTAAATATCCCATTTGGGAAACATGAGATGGGAAGCAAAAGGAATTGGGTGGAGATTAATGGGGTAGGGGTGGTGGGAGGCAGGGAAAGGAAGTTAAAAAATGCAAAAAGTATTGTAAATAAGGCTGTTATTAACGTAGGGGTGCATATGTTCTTTCTGATTGGTGTTTCGGGCTTCTTAGGATATATTCCTAGAAGTGGGATCATTGGGTCAAACGGTAGTTACATTTTTAATTTTTTGAGTAAATTCCATACTATTTCCCACACTTGCTACCCCAATCTGCATTTCCACCAGCAGTGTACTAGTGAGCATTCCCTTTTCTCGGAATCCTCACCAGCACATGTTGTTTGTGATGAGTGGATAAAAAGCTGTGGTATATTACACAGTGGAATACTATGCAGCTGTAAAAAAAAGAAGGATTTCTTACCCTTTGGAATAGCATGGATGGACTTGGAGAATATTATGCTGAGTGAAATAAGCCAGTCAGAGAAAGACAAATATCACATGATCTCACTGACGAACAAACTAGGTCCAGAGGCATAAAACAGACTGACAGATCTCAGAGAGGAGGGAAGGGGAGATGGGAAGAGATTAAATAACTTATATACATATATGTATAACCAATGGACAAAAACTATAGTGTAGTGAAGGCCTGTGGTGAGACAGGCACTGGAAGAGGAGGTAAAAGGGGGTGAGAATTGGGGGACATCTGTAATACTGTCAACAATAAAAAATATATATGAAAGGGTGAATTTTAAAACAAGATCTTATGCCTCAACTTAAGCTAAAATTGGTCCTATCATTGGCTGTTGGCAGGGAAACATTTCACATAAAAAGGCCTTGTGAGAAGCGGTGGAAAGAGCTCTGATCTAGAGTTAGAAGACTTGGGCAGGAGTCCTTTTCTAGCCAGTTCTATGATCCATTGGGCCTCTGTTTCCTTATCCACAAAATGGATGTTGAGATAAATGAACAGTGAAGAAGTGTCTAGCCCTGGCCTGTTTGACTCAGTGGTGAGAGTGTTGGCCCGTGGACCAAAGGGTCTTGGATTCAATTCTGGTGAAGGTCATATACCTAAGTGGCAGGTTTGATCCCCAGCTGGGGTTGTGTGGGAGGCAACCAAGTGATGTGTCTCTCTTGCATCAATGTTTCTCTCCCTCACTCCCTCCCTTCCACTCTCTCTAAAAGTCAATGAAAAAATATCGGGGAAAAAGGAGAAATATCTGTAACAAAAATAAATTAATAAAAATTGAAAAATAAAAGTTAAAAAATATATATCCTTGAGTGAGGATTAACCAAAAAAAAAAAAAATCCAATTCCAAATATTCCAACTCCAGGTACAATTTCAAGAATACTTTTTAAGAACTTACTATGGTGCCATATGTTGACTACTGTTGTAGACTGAATGTTTGTGTCCTGCCACATTCATAAGTTGTAAACTACCCCTAATGTGATAGTATTTGGAGGTGGAGCCTTTGGAAGATAATTAGGTCATGAGGCAAAGCCTTTATTTAGGAAAATAGTGCCTAAATAAAAGAGGCCCCAGAGCGCTCTATTACCCATTCAGGGAAAGGAGAGGCATTTATGAACCAGGAAGGGGGCTCTCACCAGACACCGAATCTGTGGGCACCTGATCTTGAACTTCCAGCCTCCAGAACTGTGAGAAATAAATGTTTGTTGTGTTAGCCACTCAGACTTTGGTAGTTTTGTTATAGAAGCCCAAATGGACTATGCCAACTACTGAACTACCTTGTTATTTCTGTCACATAATCAAACAGATCAAGGCAAATGCCAGAGATATTTATAGGGTGGCTCATAAAGATATCATGTTATGTTAGATTTTATTGCTTTATGCTGAACGTCCTTCTATTTTCTCATAATCCAAATCACAGTTAACTTAGCCTTTATATGGTCTTAAGCTCACATATGTATTTTTTGTCATTTACCAGGTGTACAAACAAGGCTTGTCTTAAAGAGTTTTAAAAGTTGGCCCACATTCATGGTAAGACTTGTTATCTATCTGTGTCTCATTAGGTGTGTTTCATTTTTCTTATTTTTCAAAGATGGATGCTGGAATCGGTGGTTCACTCTTCTTCATGCCATAAATCAATAGTCAAAATAATCTGAAGCTTCTAGAAGACAGGAAATAGGAGTTATGATATTCTCAGTGTTCTATAATATCAAACACAGTGCATTGCTATAGGAGGTACTTAATCAATAGCTGTTAGGTGACAGAAGCATGGATGAATGAATAGGTTGCGAATGGATGGGGGAATAAACACATGAATAAATGAAAAGTCAATGTAAACATAATGGCATATAGTTTATATTTCTTTGCATTTGGAAAACTCAATCTTTTTATTATTAGAAACCTGTTTTGGGAAATGATAATAGTTTAGGTAATAGTAACATATGACAAAATGCTATGCATTTTCATATTTATTTAACATATTAATACTCATTTAACTACTAAGAAAAGTATAACTAAAAGATAAAATAATTTTTAAAATTTCGAAGACATATGGCTAATGTAATCCTACCTTCCACATTTCATATTCAAATTCTACCATCATAAAGAAAATTAATTCTAACCAAGGGTTTACGTTCTAGTATAGTTTATATCTATAACTTAAACCTCACAAAACCAGTTTTGCTTCTCCCTAAACCGCATAAAAAACACAAAGTATTTCCACTGACCATGACACTGCCAATTGGTGATGAGAAACTTGCTTGTGTGTTTGACATTTCTGTGTAAAACAACAGCTGCTTCCCTCACTTGGAAGCAGCCTTTCCCCCCCACTGGGAATTCTTATCCCCAGTGGAGGTGGGTGGGCTCCCTGCTGGCAATGTTGCATGCATACAGAGATTCTTCGATACTCTATGGCTGACAGCTAAAATGAACTCATGTTGTGAGAAGTACGCTTTCCAGTGGAAGACAGTCAGCCCTTCCTTCCTGTGGGAAATAGAGTAGGAGGGGAATCATAGCCCTGTTCTCATCCTAGTGAGTCCAACACCCAAAACCACACGGGGCCAGTCATGTACATTGTAGAAACCGAGGCTTACACTTGAACTGCATCTTAACTATCAGAAGGAAAGTTCTAGGTCAAAAATGAGCAGATGACTTCAAAAGGAAACGTATCTGTGAATGTACTGGGTCCTCCTCTTCCTTTCTCTCCTATCATCATCACCATCAATGTTATCATTATTATTGTTCTATCTGCCCTACCTTCTTATCCTTAAAAGTTCCTGAAACTTGAAAAATGTTTGTTTTCTTTTCCTCAGGTCTCCCTTCTTTTCTCCTAGGTACCTTAAACCATATATTTAATGAAAATCCTCATTCATTGTGTCCTTAAAATCTAACCCCAGGGAAGAAGTGGGATGAGTTTCTCTTATGCACTTAACATCAAAAAGTTGAGCCCTGAGAAGGTGGCTATCATTCTGATGCGTTCCATACTAATTATTTTGGCCCAGATTCTGCAGATTGTGTTTCTACTCTCATTCATCACAATGGATCTCAAGAATGGCAGTCCCTTACTCATCAATCGCATGATTATCATGCCTAGTTTCAGTGCAAGCCCAAGGCAACCTCTGCATAAACTCAGGATATTCCTGGAGTGTGGGATGCAAGTAGGAGAAAGACTCACTTTATATACTGTTGCCACTGCAGTGCGGGTCTTTTAACCTCCTATTGTTGTAAGAATGATGCAAGTGCTTAGTCAGGTGCACAGGGACTTGTTAACTATATGACATCACTTAACTTCTCTGAATTTCATGATCAATACCTATGAAGTGATAACATGACTTTAGTGACACAAATGTTTGTGTGCATGTATGTGTATATATTCACATATGTAGAGACAGGTGTTTTCTATGTATATCTAGATATGACACTTTTCTGAGTTCTCTGGCTATTTCACTGTTAAACAATTTAAAAATGTATTTGATAATTTTCAAATAATTTCTGTATTGTATGATCTCCAGAGTAATGAGGAAAGTCTAATATTCACCAGTATTAGTGAAAGTGAAACACATGGTAACTATCATTAAGATGTAGCCAACAATAGATAGTAAAAAAACAAAATATGTTATCACAAAAAAATCAATGATGCATTTATGATAATGTATAAAAACAAAGAAAATGTATATCATCACTTCTTAGAGAATATCTAATCTTACCCCTTTCTACCATATGATCTATATTATGATCCAAAGAAGAGGGTCTATGTTATTCCAATTTTGTCAATAGCCCACAGGTTTCCTCTCTAAGCCCATGATCCCTAAACTTTTGCTTTCATGCTGATTTATACTTTAATTCTTATAACTTTATGTCCAGCTCCTCTTGATATGTCTACTTGGATCTTTTATAGGAACTTTAAAACACTACAGGTTCTGAAGCACGTTTTTCTCCCAACTCTCCCTCCTTGAGTGTTTCTAAAGGTGAAAGGATTAAGAAGTATGAATTGGTCGTTACAGAATAGTCATGGGGATGTAAAGTATAGCATAGGGCATATAGTCAATAATATTCTAATAATTACGTGTAGTGTCAGCTGGGTATGAGATTTATCAGGATGATCACTTAGTTATATAATGTCTAATCACTGGGGTGTACACCTGAAACTAATATAATATTGTATGTCAACTGTAATTGAAAAATAAAAATGATTAAATAATTGGCCAAACATCCACTCACATGCTCATGACAGAAAACTTGAAATCATTCTTAACTCCTTTTTCCTCATACCAAATAGTTCTTGATTATTCATTTAAAATATACTCCCAATTCATCAACTTCTCTTTACTTGCTTCCACTATCAATGACTCCGATGTGAACCATTTCTAGCCCCTTCACTTTCTCTCTGCACTGACCCTTACCCTAGCCTCCTGTTCTCCTCAAATTCAAATTTGAATATTATTTCTCTCCTCAAAACTTTCCCATGTATTCCAATTCCTTTTAGGATAAATTATCACATTAGTAGCACATCTGGATTTTTTATATACAAGAGGGTAAATATGAGGGAGTAGAGAGGCTATCCAGACGAAAGGAGGTAGGGGACTTGTCTGGGGACTGCATATTAACTGCATGAGGTGCATATTACCCCTGGCCCCAACTATTGTCACATCCTTAGCATGGCCTTGGATCCTTTGAAAGCATTGACCTTTGCACAATATTCTATCTCTGCGCATGTCTTACTTCTTCTCACTCAGCCTTGCAGCCTCATTGCCTAGTCCCACCCTTGCCTTCTTCAAATGGAGCAAGTTCATAGGCACATGTGTTTGTTTGTTTTTGTTTTTTTATCCTCACCCGAGGACATTTTTTTGATATTTTGTTCAGATAGAGTGGGAGAGAGAGAGAGAGAGAGAAAGAGAGAGAGAGAGAGAGAGAGAAACATTGACGTGTAAGGGACACATCAAGTGGTGTTGTTTTTTCCCTCTGCCTATATCACCTTCATTTTTTTTCTATCCTCACCCGAGGACATTTTTTCCATTTTTTTGTTCAGATAGAGTGGGAGGGAGAGAGAGGAAGAGAGAGATACATCGATTTGAAAGGGACACATCGAGTGGCTGCCACCCGCACAACCAACCAGTGCCAGGGACAAACTGCAACCGAGGTATGCGCCCTTAGCAGGAACCGAACCCGGGTCTCTCAGGACCGCAGGCCGATGCTCTAACCGCTGAGCAAAACAGCCAGGGCTATATCACCTTCTTTTCTTTGCATGTACCCTAAAGCCCCCTGTCCTTCCCACCCTCGCCATCTTTCTAGATTCTGCTTAATTGTCTCTTCCTCAGTGAAGAGTTCTCCCCTCTAGGTCAGATTTCCCTCTTAAATGCTCTCAAATTACCTGAATTTTTCAGTTACAGTACTTACCACAGCTATAGTAGTGTGACCCTTAGAAAGTCTTTTGTTTCAAGCCCATCACACTCACTATAATCTGCGCCCAGGAGGGCAGAACCAGGTCAGTTTGGTTCATCCCTGAACCAGCATCTACACAGAGCTGGGCACATACCACAGACTTTGCACACATTTGTTGAATAAAGAAATGACTGTATATAGATCACTTTTTTCAAACTCCCATTCAGTGCTCAAAAAGAACCAATGATTTTAGTTGCATATGGATATTCTCTTAAGGAGAGCAAATGAAACCTTTACTTCCAATGCCTAATTTTCTGATTGTAAGAATTCCGCCCCTCGGATCTAACACCATACAATGCTGGAAAAAGAAAAAATGTGTTTATTTTTAAATTTCTTTTTAAATGCAAACATTCCTAATTGTTTTTGAAATGCTCTAAATATGCTTCTTAAATGATAGTCAATCTAGATTTATTTAATTGTAGACATCGTTTGCTAACGTTTTTCTAAATGTTTGATTTTACTTAAATCTTTTTGTAATTATTTATTTCCTGAACTTTATTGGATACCTAATATATGCCAGGATGTCAGCTATGTGCTGTGAATAGAAAAATAATGTTTATTGAGAAGCTTATACTCTAGTAGGATAAACCAATAAATAAATGCATTTATATACACACGTAATAAGAAACCTAAGATAATTGTGTACATAGTGCTGTGGAAACGTAAAGGAGAATTAGTTAACCTTATCTGTGAAGATTAGTGGAGTGTCACAAAGAAGGGGCAGCATCGGGGGCTGCTCTTGAGGAAGAACGGAAAGTTACCCCGCAGACAGTGACTTCTTCCTCCAGTCTTTCAGGAGGAAGAAAAACAGCATGAGAAAGGGCAAGAGGATGGGTCCCAGATTTCATTATTACCCTGTGTAACTCAGACTCCTTAATAAACAGACCTGCCTCTTTTCTGAAACACCTCTGAGTATCTGCAGTGAGTGAGTCGCTCCCGAAATATAACATCACTTAATTTGGTTCTCAAACTAGTTGATCTGAAGGGAATTCACAGTAGGTCTCTCTTTCAGGACAAATATCAATATGTGCAATTTCCCAGCAGTCAAAAAATATGGGTGGCCTCCTTCTGTAGAGATGTACTTTAATGATTCATCAGTGACTGTACTATAACTCATTCATAAAATCCCAAAGCATTAGAAGCTTCATCTTCATTATTACCAGATGTCTTACAGGCGCCTAAGTCAACACTTCAAAATGACTCCCTGTGAGTTTCCAAGATCAAGTGTATCTTCAAGGACATTTGC
This sequence comes from Molossus molossus, assembly GCF_014108415.1. Taxonomy (NCBI): domain Eukaryota; kingdom Metazoa; phylum Chordata; class Mammalia; order Chiroptera; family Molossidae; genus Molossus; species Molossus molossus. The sequence goes on along the minus strand of NW_023425399.1, from coordinate 84,860,861 downwards.
TGAAGAGACTCTGCTAGCAGCTGGTTAGCAGTGCTATTAAAAATGCCTTTTAATAGGAAGGACCCTGTGCTCCTCTCGTTCTGCCACTTTCACCCTGGAGATAAAAATGTTGGAAAAGAAGAGAATAAGTAAATTCCTTCCAAAGACTATAGCAATTCTGAGAACTTCAAGATCTCTCTCTCTCTCTCTCTCCCCCCCCTTCTCCTCCTCCTCTTCCTCTCCTCTCTCTTCTCTCTCTTCCTTTTCTTCCTCTATTTCTCTATCTCCATGATGGATGCATAAATGGATAATAGATATATAAATAAATGGATATAGTGATATAGGTCATGACATCAATAGAGAAAGAAAGGTAAACACCATCTTTCAGAAAGCTGATTTTTTGCATCCCTGAATAAAATGCAGGAGAATTTGGTTTGGAAATCAAAGGAATAAAATTTTAAACACATTTATTTCCTTATAAAATTAAAATGTCACAAACTGCCAGAATGGAATCCATGAAATCTTTACGTGCAGCCAGGATTTAGTCTGAGGGAAGCCTGCTTCCACTCTGCCAACCATCAGAGGGTACCAACTGAAAGAGAGAGGTCCTGACAGATCCCTGCCCTGGATTTCTCAGCTGATTTTATTCCAATGTCCCCAAAGAAAGAGCTTCCCCTTTTAAGTCATTTATATTTTATATTTAAGACTGCTAGAGATGGGCTTTTGTCAAAAATGCTGCTGAGAAAGAAAAAGCAAAGGCAAATTCTTCCGAGACCTCAAGTTTCCTGCAGCGTGAACCAGCAACACATACTCAGCAGTAAGAGAATCCCGGGCTTGAATGAATGCCCGTTTCCAACATGGCCCTAAATGGCGTGTCACAATGATATGTTCCCAAACACCAATGTCTTCCCTTTTGAAGTCATCCCTAGACTCATGTCTTTCATTGTGGCAGGTTTTACCTTTAAAGCATTGCATTCGCAAACAGTTTATTTTTCCGTCAGCTGTAATCAGTTTCTGAATTCTGTTGTGTTTTATTTATTTATTTTTTTATCCAAGTATGGTTCTCATGGTGTAGTAAATGACATTAGGCTTTTGTAAATTCTTGCAGAATATAACAGATCATTGGTTTTATAACACAGTCGCTGCTTTTGCATTCTGATGAGATTATTAGTAGCAGCCTAGAATACAGCATCCCTGCATACTGTTAGTTAAAAAAAAATAAAAGTTTACTAAATGGTCTCTTGTCAACTGTATCTGAAAATCATTACAGTTCCTCTGTTTCCTCTACATGAAGGGGCTCTTCAGCAAGCTGGTGGGTTATGTCAACATGAGGTTACAAAATTATTATCCCAGCTCTGTTTGTTCCAGTGGGGCTTATGCCACGCATTAGCATTCCTATTGTAAATCCCAGGGGCTTAGGCATTTATACATCAGGTGTAGAACAGTTTCAGCGTTCCAGCAGAGGATGCTCAGAGCCAATTAGCTAGGTGGTAGCTTTCACTGGGAACAAATTCCAAGGGGGGAAAATGCACCAGGACTTCTTTGATTTGGCATCTCTCCATAACATAGATTAGCCCTTTGGGGTGTTTGTTGGCCTCCTGTACAGAGATTTAAAATTCATTCTATTAATAAAATTAAGCATTTTCCCCTCTTGGGTTCATAGTCTATAATGCGAATTAGCTCCATGTGATATTTAAGGGGCAAACGGTCTTCCACACCCTGCAGGGTGGTGGCAGGGCCGAAGGGAGATGTGCCCACTTGCTAACGGAGTTGCTTGGTACAGACTAGGGAGCAAAACATTCTCTTCAACGCATATGCTCCTTTTTTATTTTTTAAGGACTGAAATGATGACATTTGAAAATTGCCTATTGCATGTGCACCTTAGCTTTCTCTCCATACCACTTTGCACATGCATATCTGCTATCGGCATTAAGATCATGACATTCTGCACTTCAAATTGATGCAATGCCAAATAAAAAGCTGTCCTGTGAGCCGTAATGGTTCTCCAGAAGTCACGGCATTCAACACAGTCAAAAATATAAATTTTTAAATGTGTAAGTGCACATTAAAATGAGAGATTTGCTTTGCTTCAGTAGTTCTGGCCTATGAGGCACGCAATACAGTGTTTTAAAAAACTGCTTGCATCTAGTTTGCATTTTACCTGGAAATGGGAATAATGAGACTGATGAGTTTTTTTAAAACTTTATATTCTGTTTTGAAATACCCTCCCCCTCTTGTGATACTTCCAAAATTGAATACATTTGTCTCTCTTCTTTTGTTTTTTATTTTCTTTTTCTCCAGTTGCTGGGGCTATCTTTGTTTTATCGACAACACTGTAAAATTGAATAATGTTTAAAAATAACACTATTATCTTTGGAATTTTAAGCGTATTCCTCAGATTCTTTTCATTTAGCTGTTCTTAACTAGCGACATTCCCCATCACGTTCATTTGCGGTAATTTTAAGAACTACAGTGCAAGTTCTTCTTAAAAAGGTTTATTCTTGCCCTGGCTGCTGGGTGGCTCAGTTAGTTGGAGGATCATCACATACACCAAAATGTTGCGGTTTCGGTTCCCAGTCAGAGCACATACTTAGGTTGTTGGTTCAATCCCAGTCAGGTGCGGATGGGAGGCAACCAATTAATGTTTCTTTCTCACATCAATGTTTCTCTCTCTCTCTCTCTCTCTCTCTCTCTCACCTTCTCTCTCTAAAATCAATAAAAACATATCCTCAGGTGAGGATAAATTAGTTTAGTCTTAAATGACTATAGCTGGTTTTATTAAACTAGTTCATTGTAAATGGAAGACTGAAACTATCAAATAAAGAGCAACTTCCTGGGATCCGGGTTTCCGGACAAGGGCCAAACCTTTGCCCTCAGCCCAACTATGCTAAGTACTAGGAATGAGGAGAACAAGTTGGTTGTAATCTAAAGTGCAAGAAAAAAAAATTATAGCACAATATATTAAATGTGCTATAGGGTATAATCAGAGGGTATGTTTTTTCTGAAAATCAGTGAGATCAGGAACGCCATTATACACTTCTCCACTTCCTTGGCAGGAGCAGTATCCACACCCCAAGACTGGGTTTCTTTACAAATCCATAGAGGATAATGAAGTTCAAACTCTAAATGTACATAGATAGTTTAATTCCAGCCTCCCACATTTGCTGTGTGATCTAGAGCAAAATAATTAATTTCTCTTAACTCTGAGAGAGTTTTCTGTGAAAATAGAGGAATATTCATACCTACCTCACAGGTTTATTGTTTAAAATGAGGTAATGCATGTAAGCAGTTTCATGTGGCACCTGGCATAGAGCAAATGCTCATGAAATGCTATGTGGCAATAGGACTATAGTTATTTCTATCACATAAATGAGGGGAACAAGATCAACTCGTGGGTGCCAATTATCTTCTCTATTATTATTGCTCTGTTTGTTTTTTGATGATTATTCTATGCCCTCACTTAGAGCCCACTTTACATGTGTGCCTGGAAGAGCAGGTTTTGACCAGGGCAGTGAATTTCTTCCCACTAAAGAATGGACTTCTTTCCCTTCCTTGAGCTGTGTGTGGTCCAAGTGCTCTTGTAAAGTTGTCAACCACGTCACTTCATCTCACTATCTAGTCTGATCTGGCGTGTTCCTTTCTCCCACTTTGCACTCTCTTTCTTTGTAAAATTGAACTGCAGCTTATGAGGATGGTGAATATGACCAAAAGCATTTCTATGTATGTTTACATATGAAAGTGGAAGGTGGATCCATCTATTGAATGTGGTGTTGGCCTCAGCCACATCATGTGACTGCTTTCAAGCTTTGTGCTGTTTTACCCCGGAGCTGTGGTCTCTTGTTTTTTACTATGGGAATGAGTACATTGTGCTATTTTCCTGGGCGCCAATCAGTACATACTTGAATGGTCTGCGGCAAACTGCCAGGGTTATGAGCCGAGGCCTCTGATCTCTGTGTTGATCCAGGCTTCCTGTATCAGCCCTGTGCTGGGACCCCCTCAGCTGATCTGACTTCCTGTAATGCCAATAACGAGCCTTCCTAGCTCTCTCTCTTCAACTCCCACTTAGAATGTGCTTCCTTCCTGTCTTAGTTCATTTGGGCGGCTGTAGCAGAATGCCATAGCCTGGGTGGCTTATGCACAACATCTATTTCGCACAGTTCTGGTGGCCGGAATTTCAAAATCAGTGTGGTGATAGATTTGGAGACGGATGAGAACTGGCTTTCTGGTTCAGATATGGTGTATTCTTATTGTGTCCTCACATGGCAGAAGGTTTCGGGGAGCTCTCTGGGACCTCTTAGGTAAGAGCCCTCATGGCATCTGTGAGGGCTCCACCCCATGACCTAATCACCTCCTAAAAGCCTTACCTCCTACCGTCATTACAATGAGGATTTTATTTTTCAAAATATGAAAACATATGAATTTCAGGAGAACTCAAACATTCAGCCAATAGCACTTTCTTTAACTTAACCATTACAACACACACGCACGCACACTCAACAGTTCTTATCAAAACTTTCGAGAAACATTCATTCAACAACTGTTTTAAGTGCCTTTATGTGCCAGGCACTAGGAATTACAAATTAAACAAGAAGAAATTTGACCTTGAGAACACCAAGTTTATCCTGGACAATAGGGACTAGACAGCCACAAATACGTACAATGCAGGATAGACAGCCACAAATAAGTGACTAGATAACCAAAACACTTTAAAACTGTTGTTAAAGTTTTAAAGGAGATAAACAGGTGTTATTCCAGAATGTAACAGGGGAATTTACTACAATGATGTGGTCACAGGTCTTTCTAAGGAACAGATATTCAAGAAAAAACCCAAAGAATGAGGAGTAGCTAAGCAAGTGAGAAGCCAGTGGGAAAAACATGCTGGAGGCAGAGCAGGGGTCAAAATCTTTGAATATGAGAGAGAACTAAAAAAGTTTCAAGAACCCAAAATAATTAGTGCAGCAGCTAGAACCTAGTGAGGCTGCTGGGGGGCAGCCACCAGGGGCCAAAGCATGCAAGGTCGTGCAGACGTGGGGGATCAGAAAAGGGTTGAATCATGTTCTAAGGAAGACAGAAAACAAATTCAGGGTTTTAACTACCAAGGAGACCTGTTCCAATGTATCATATAAGAACTCTAAAGTTTGAGTGGAAAAGGGAATATGGGGAAGTCAGACTTATAGCATGGAGGCCAGTTTGGAGGTTATAGCAGCTTTTGAGAAACTAGGATGTAAACTGGGATGAGGCGGGAGGTGGTATGGAGATGGCAAAGATTGGATTAATTCGAGATATATGAAGATAGAAACAAAGGAACTTAATGACACAATTGTGGGGAAGGGGAATGGGGGGATGAAAGAATTCCTGATGACTAGATTCCTGACTGAGTCGCCGAGTAGAGGATATATCATTAACTAAGATGAGGGAGAGTAGGTAGGGATGAACTTGGGGAGATGATGAGCAGCATGAGCATGTAAAGTTTTAAATGCCTGTGAGACATCCAAGTGGAAATGTCAAGAAGGCACTACCCAACAAGGTTCTCTGTGTTCCACTTACCTGTTCACCAATGTGTCAAAACTGATTACATCGGAAAACTTAAAAGTAACTGCCACCATTTGCTAGGTGACAATGATCCCTCTAGCGCATAGCATGTTTTTGAGGTATTGACTAAATGTGACTTTCATACGTCAGGCTTGCTCCTTACTATCAGGGCCAGCACTCAAAGTTTGTTGTATTAAATGCTTGCAACAGCTCCCAGAATAATGAATGTGTAGTTGGCAGACTTTTGCAATGAAAGGCAGTAGGGATAGCAGTGCCAAATCCATAGGTCAGTGAGGAGGTCTCATGGTCTAAAGTCTGAGAAGTGAGAGTGGACCAACAGGAACACAGCCACCTGGAGAAATGAGAGAAGGTATGCTTTCATAAACACACTAAAATGGTCTCACCACATTCCAGAAATATCAAACCAAAGGTGTTTCCCCTAAAGTACAGATCAAATAGTGCTGCACAGGGGAAAATGTTTGAAGGGCTGGAGGAGATGGGAGAAAAATTCCACAATCACATCCTTGATTTTTATAAGAGAAGAACATCGCATCATGCAAATTCTATCAAAGAAAACTGTATAAAATGTTGCCGAACCATTCCTTTCAAATGAATATAAGATGCTAATTGGTGATGTATGTAGTCCCAGAGATGCTTGACATGCAAAGAGTGAATGAAGCATTTGTGTGGGCCATCTGGAAGGGCACACCACTCTCCTGCATGAGATGAGAAAGTGGAATTAAACAGAAACTTTGGAAATCAAGGTCTAAATATGCATGGCTCTGGGTGCTTACATCTTTTTCACAGATCAAGACCCTGGGAGAAACCACTCTGTGCTCCTGGAGATGGTGGTAACCAGTCGTGAAATGGAACCCGACTCTCCCCTGCACAGAGAAGATTATCGCCACCCTCTCTGCAATCTGGATCTGGACATCTCTGCAGCTTTACCAAGCATGCAGATTGTGTTCTTCCTGTACTTTACATGTGAGACTTAAAGTTTTTCCCTGGCTTACTCCCGGAAGCATGTATTTGATCTCATGTGATAACAAACATACACAGTATTTGGATTTCCAAGGTGAAGACACCTTCTCCACACACACACACACACACACACACACACACACACACACACTTTCCATGAACACTAAAGGTCTTATACAAAATAGACACATTTCTCCTTCTATAAAGCTGCAAGAGAGAATTTTTTAAATGCTCACCCACAAAAGAGAAAAGATTATGAACTACATTTCTATTCATTTCAGCTTATAAACTGTATTTTAAAAATTAAACTTGGGGGCAACATCTCCTTGGGAGAAAAGTTTTCCTAAGTTTTGTACAAATAAATGTCTCCGTCGATAAGGAGAACTAGTCAATTTTTTAAATACTTTTCGATGGGAAAGAAATGTCCTAATGCTTGAAAATGGGCCATAAAATTTGGTGATCCATTTTTAAATTAATGATTTGGTTTCCAGTGAGGAAGCCACAGGCAGCTTGAATTGTTGAGAGAGACAGAAGGGGAGAGAACAATTCAAGGACACAGAGAGCCCCAAAATTAGGTTGTCTGGACACTCAGCCCTGTGTTCTGCTCGACAAGGTTTGTGTTTTCTTTTGAACCCTTTTCATTTGTGCCCTTGTTCTGCAGGGAAGTTTAGAGATTTCGTTAGCCCACAGCTGGTTAAAAGGCAAACGAACCCAAAGCACAAATACAAACACCTGGGAAATTGCATCTCTGCAATCAATCTACCTCTTCTTAAATACATTTAGTTTGCTTGCCTATCTGAGTGTAAGCCCCAAGGCAAGAACTGTGTCTTTTTAATGTTTTTCACAGCACCAAGCATATTGTAAAAGCTGAGGCAATGACATACAATAATAATAATGCCATTCAAAGGGAATGCTGACTCAAATAGCATGAGTTTAACCCTAATAGTTTAGACATTTGGAGTTGGGGAAAGATATGAAACTAGAAAGAATTTATGTAATCCAAGTCTGCTCCCAAAATCGGGTTCACTCTCTTCTCTGTTTGGGTTGCACATTTTTAAAACTGTGATCATGAAAATGAAAACGCAAAAAAACAACAACAACAACAAGAAAAACTATACAAGGGCATGAATATATTCACCAACTATCCACTGAGCACCAACTACATTCATAATATATTAGGCATTAGAGATATAAATGTGAATAAGACACATTTCCCACTCTCTCAGATCTCATAATTTGTAGGTAGAGCACCAAAGAGTTAAGAAAAGGGGGAACTCAAAGATTTTTTTAAAGCGCATTTGTGGAAAACCATGCCCTGTAGATTATAATGAAATGTACTCATTTGAAATGGATGGTCTGTTCCTAGGAACATAGCTGCATGGGTCAGCTCTTTGGAGGGAAAATGCAAGACTGATTTTCTACACTCAGGGAGCAGAGACTGACTAGAGAGGGTACTCCGAGGGCCTTCTTCACTCACCGACCTGAGGTAATGCAAGGTGCATGAACAATGAAGTTCCTTCCAGTAAAGCACCCGAGTGCTCTGGATAAAAGCTTTGGGTTACCATTAATGCAAATATAAAAAGGGCTCTCATTTAAAAGTACTCATCTCCCACCTTTACACTTACTTGAATTGTTTATCACACTGGTTAGTTGCCAGTTCCCCAGAGCAGGGACCTAAAAGAATGAGACAGAGGACACGTACATTTTGATGAGGCTAATAGCTAAGGGATCTGGTAGCCTTAATGTGAATAGCACATTTGTGAGAAAGACATTGGAGAGAAGTCAGGAGGTGCAGTAAGAACAGAATTTAGTGATGGAGTAGAGAGAGAGAACAAGGGAAAATTTGCCTAACATCCAGAGTATCCAGTTCTAAACTCAAAATGTTACTTTAAGGAAGATTAGGCACAGTTCAATATACTGAAATCAAATTCATCTACATTTTACATAATTTCTTTTTGGTTAATCCTCACCTGAGGATATTTTTACATTAATTTTTAGAGCAAGTGGAAAGAAGGGAGGAGGAGAGAGAGAGAAATATAGAGAATATCAATAAGAGAGAGAAACATTGACTGGTTGCCTCTGGCACACACCCTGACTGGGAACCCAGGCTGGGGACTGAACCTGCAACCCAAGTACATGCCCTTGACTGGGAATCACACTGGCAACCCTTTGGTCCTTGGGATGACACTCTCAATGCTAATCCAAATTGGCCAGGACCATAATAAATTTCAATTTACCAACCCTACCTTTCTACCTGGAATTTTTTTTTTCTTTATTGACTTTAGAGAGATAGGAAGGGAGAAGGAGAGAGAGATAGAAACACTGATGAGAGAGAACATCGACTGGTCGCCTCCTGCATGCCCCCCCACTGGGGATTGGGCCCACAACCTGGGCTTGTGTTGTGTCCTGACTGGAAATAAAACCAGTGACCTCTTGATGCATGGGTCGACGTTCAACCACTGAGCCACACCAGCTGGACTCTAACTGGAATCTTGAGCACAATTGCCATTGTGTTGTGTGTGTGTGTGTGTGTGTGTGTGTGTGTGTCTCAGAAGATTCAAGAAAATGTGAAACTGTAGAGTTTTAACAAGCCAGCAGGTAGTATGTGTTACCTGAGACCTTTTTACATTCTGAATATTATGTACTGAATTGTGTCCTCCTAAAATTCATATGTGGAATGATTAAGCCCCAATGTGAATGTATTTGGAGATCAAGGCTTTAAAGAGGTAATTAAGGTTAAATGAGGTCATAAGAATGAAACCTTAATCCAATATGATCACTGCTCTTATAAGAAGAGGAGGAGACACCGGGGATAGGTGCACACAGAGATAAAGTCATATGAAGACACAGCAAGGAGTTGGCCGTCTATAAGCCGAGGAGAGAGGTCTCAAAACAAAACAAACCCAATGACACCTTGATCTTGGATGTCAGCCTCCAGGACTATGAGAATAAATTTCAGTTATTTAAGCCACCCACTCTGCAGTAATTTGTTATGGTAACCCTAACAGACTAATACGCTGAGCTTCAGTGGTAACTAAGTAGGAAAAGTGCTCTCCATTAAAGAGGAGATGGCATGAATACAGCACTGGGAGAAAGAGGGCCAGTCATAGAGAGAGCAGCCCAGTCACAAGAAATGCTTTTCAGCAGGGCGAAGGGATGGCCAGTACAAGGGGAGCGTCTGCAAAATCTACTTCTTACTTCCCTTCTCTCAGAAACATACATCTGATGCTGATTCACCCTGAGACCAGCATGGGTCTATTGAAAATATAAATGATTCTATTATATGAGCACCTTTTTCATCTTACCCGTCCATACTCAGACCTTCACCACGAAACTGCTGGATACTTAGAAAATCTAGCTGCCTCAATGGTGATTGTTCCAGCTGATTAGTAGAAAGCTAACCATGAACCTCAGCTGTGTGAAAATACAGAGTTGTCTTCACCTTCAATTCATTCACAATACCAAAGCAGGACCAGAGGCAACAGGACAATACTAGAAACGAGATACCCTCCCATGAGAGGAAATTGTCTACATGCCTAGAGCAGAACATCTTACATAATACATGAAACTTAAGCCCTTGTTTTTGGAGATGAGACTACTAAAGGCAAAGGTTTGTAAAGAAAATGAAGCCTCCTATTGTTATTTCTTTGTTCAGTTAGTCCCCACATTTCTATTTGTTGTTTAGCAGAGGCTGCAAGATCTCACCCACACCTGAGTCCTGGTATTCTTCCTGGTATTCATGAGGCTAACATTTCCAGTCTCTCAGTGTGGCCATATGACTATGTTCTCACCAAAGGGATATGAGTGGAAGTGACCTTGTTACCAGACCGGGACCAGCCCAGAGCGCGTCTGCCTCACCCCAGCCCCAGTGTGTGGGTCCTTGAGTTTGTGTAGTAAAGATTCCACAAATCCAGGTGGGTTTGAGAGTATGTTTATTAAAGCTGGGGACAGTGAAACAAAGGAAGGAAGTAGGGTAGAAGGAACAACAGGAGAGAGACTAGACGGTGCTCTGCCTTGGTTCTCCAGAGATGTTCTAGGAAAGAAGTGAGTCAAGGTGGGGCTGCTTTAGCTCACTAGGAGGTCAGAGAAAACGGGGACCTTGGAGACAGTGTCAGGGGGTGAGCCTGGGTCGAACTGCTACTGCCCACTGCTCCCCTGGTTGTACGTTTGTAAGTCTCATGGGGACCCTTAGAGATAAGGAAGAAACAAAATGTTTGTGCCTGGGAATTGGCATGGGCGTGCTGTAGGGTGAGCATGCCCTGAGTCTTTTTCCTGAATGCTTTTTATTCCTTTTCTTTTCTTTTCTTTTTTTTTTTTTCCTGTGAGGAGAATTTTAGGGGAGGTTTTCAACAGAATATGCATCCGTTTTCCAGGTGAGTTTTTAATATGCAGATGCATCAAAATGAGCATATAGGGGGTTTTGGATTATTCTTTTGTCTGTTTTACTTTTATTTTAGGTGTGTCTGACTTTAATGGGGTTCTGTTATTAGCTCCCCGACTTCATCTGTCCTTGGATTTAGCTGGTACAAATGGTATTAGTTGGGTCTTTGTTCTCTATTTTCCAGCCCAGGATGATTTAAGCTATGTATTTTCTGGTTAGGGCGGGGAGGTATAAACCATTTGCTTTCAAGTGTCCTTGGTTAGGGAAGATAAGGTCTTGCAATTCACAAGCTGGCTTTAAGTTGTTCAAATTTTTTGGCCTTGTTTAATTTTCTTGTCTCCGTTTTTCTACTCCACTTGCCCAGAAATTTTCCTAACTTCTTACTGTCCTGCCACAACCTGAGCTACTTCCAGGTTCACCTGAAGGCCTTGTTTCTTTTTGTCTATTAGGTGAAGTGAGAAAATACTCAGAGGACTGGGATGAAGGTGAATCTCATGATGAGAAAATCCTGGGTCCTTGGATGACTACATAGATGAGCAATTGACCAACCTTCCAGATCTAATGAACTGACATGGGTAAGAAATCACCTTTCATTATATCAAATCATTTATACTGTAGAGTTATTTATTAGAACAGCAGACCAACTCTAACAACACTTACTTAACTTAAAAGCATCAGAGAGTTTTGTTTTTTGTTTGTTTGTTTTTTTGCAAATGACTTGCAGGATTTTTCATTTTAAAAGAATGATAATCTGGAGAAAAATATTTTGTATTTACTCTGATCTTTCAGTATCTCTAACTCAATGCCCACACAAGGCTAAAGGGTAACTAGGCTGATGGACTTAACAGTTTTTTTGATGGAATGTAAAGTAGAGGTCATGGTGATCTTTCACAGCTGAGTGATGTCTTTCTTCAAAGAAGTGTGTATGTTGAATTAATTTCCTAAAAGTCACTCTCCCTTATGGGCCTTGCCATGTGGAGTTTTCTTATAATTTTGTTTTCTTTGGAATAGGAGAAACTGTGCAGAGCTCTATGAGCAATTACTTAATATTCCTTGATGATTATATGATCATACATGTTTGAGTGTGACAGGCCTAGATTTTGAACTGTGGCACTACAGCTTAATTATGGCCTGGATATTTTTGTGGATAAGTAGCAGAGTCACAGCAAGTGTGTGGGATTCCTGGTCATTCTCTTGAGAGAGCAATTCTGAAAAGAATGTGTTTGATTAACCTCTCAATAATAACCTGCTGCCTTCCAACCTAAAGGAAGGGTGGAAGGAAATACTAAATATTCTCATTTTCCTTTCTCTGCTCTCACATGAATTTTACACATGCTCACTGGAATAAAGATATCTGGGAGCAATGAGAGGGTGCTTAGATTACTGGTGCACATGTGCACATGTGTGTGTGTGTGTGTGTGTGTGTGTGTGAGCTGTATTTGTAGCTAGACAGCAGTTCTGGGAAAGACGAAAAACAGGGTAAGAAAGTAGCAATGGATGTATGAATGTTCCACCTTATTTCTGGTCCTTTGCAAACAAATGACTGGTATAACCTTGCACAATTAGTATCACAGATATTATTAATTATTGATCACTTCTCAATAAGCTACCTGCACACAAATCCTTGACTCAGAATCTGCCTCAGCGTAACCTAACTTAGGTATCTCACTTGTCTTCACTACTAGAATAGAAGCCCCTGTGCTTCATGACATGTACCAGTTACATTTACAGTTCAAAAGAAAGAGGTGCAAAGTGAATTGAGGCAGCCCAGTGGTTGAATGGTTAGGAGTTGCCAATGGCAGGACTGAGTGGGGCACCTCATGTCCAGGGAAGAAGTGCACAAAGGCGAATGAAAGCAGAGACACCTCCTACGAATTTAGCTCAGTACTGCCTCACTGTCACTCCCAAACACTTTCCATTGACCAAAACAAACCATGCAGCAAAGGACATCACCACCAGGGCAGGAGGGACTGCATGGACAGGTGGCAAAGGGTGTGATTAGAAGGAGAGGGGAAGAGTTAGGAACAACTGTATAATCTACCACAACTGGTAATTACCACAAATAGTCATAAATTCAACAACTTACCAAGTACAAGACATGCCAGACACTAGGGATCCAGTTGCAAAAAAGGCAAAAATGATTTTTGCCCTTACAGAGGGGTATGTGTGTGTGTGTGCATGCGTGTGCATATGCATGTTCCCCATAAGTTACATATCATTCATAATTCAGCTACTGTTGATTTTGAACTACACTTGATGGATCTTTGTGATCTCTATTTTAAACATGTTTTTATTGAGCAATAATTAGATGATGACAATATAACAAAATACATTAAACAGTCAATATACAGCAATTCTAGATTATTTTTTTTAAGCTTCCATTTTAACTAAATCCCCAATTTTTCTCCATTTCCCCCCATAAAATAATGAAGCCCTTTTAGAAATTCTAGTTATTTGAGTCTTCCATGTATCTAAATCTCAGATAAATGACAGTTCATTGCAAAAAATAAATATTCTCTTAAATGTGGTGAGTAGAAGGTGAAATTAGAGAATCTATAAAATCAGGCAAGTAGCATGTTTCTATTGATGAAACAAATGAGGGTGACATAATCATTTATATTCTTTACCAACTCCCCTGATGCTTTTATCCCATAGTCTCTTATTCTCAGACAAAAGAGAGCACCACTATCATTTCCTCAGTGACTAGCACAAATACTGACATATTGTAGGGGCTAAGTAGACATTTATATAATCAATGCAAGAATGACTACATGGCTCAACCAATGAAAAGAGAGATACATTGAATGCTTACCTGCTATGTCTGAGGATCGCCATAGGCTTTGGTGTTATATAGCTGGTTAGGTCCTGGGGGCATATATTTCTTTGGAGATGGGTTGGGTGACCACAGACAAACTCCCAAGGGTCAACTGGTGGTTCTACAATTAATGCTCTTTTCTTGGTATATTATAGCTGACACGTCTTCTTACTATTATGAGGCATAACATCATCTACAGAGCTTACAACAATGTCCCTAATGTTGCATCTCCTAGGCATTCTCAAACATTACTTCCTCCTCAGCTGCGAGGAGCTACTGTTGTTTCCATTAATTTCCATGATCTCTTCTATTTCATCTCTTCCACCATGACTGCATTTTTCTATTTCCTGTCTGTCTTTCCCCTTCTTGCCCTCCTGGAAAATCCTCCATTTCTCCAATGCAAACATGCCTCCTTTATGAAGTCTTTCCTGAACTCTCAAGGCAAACAACCACTCCCTCCTTCATGTTCCCAGAGAATCTTACACATGGGACATTATACTGCAGTTACCAGCTCTGGTCATAGTTCCTATATAGGTACTCAAATGCTTGTTTTTAAAAAAAGTAATAAAACACTTACCCAATTGGATAATGATTCATCAACCAACAGTTTAGTGCAACTTTATAAATATAAAGTGACACATAAAAAATGCCATCATAGACACAGTACAGCCTTTTTTAGACCTTCTAAAGCCTTTCTCTAAATCAATCCCGCTATAAACACCCACCTCATCTCACATTCTGACCTCATTTTATCAACAAGCATTGCTGCAAATCTGGGAAGCAATAACAAAACAAACAGATGAGCATATTAGCATGAAATATGCAAAATTCTGTGTTCCTGTTTGAAGGGTCGAATTTATTGCCCTTAATCCAGTTTACACATTGCAGGAGTTTAGGATGCTCATTGATGTTTGTGTTTGATTAAGACACGACTATATATTTAAGAGCTGGCTAGACTATTGAGCCAGGCTGTGATTGCAGTGGTAATTAGGCATTTTAACACATATTAGTGTAAACAGCTGTGTAAAATCCATATCAATGTTAGAAATACAAGTGATATGGTTCAATTAAAATATTATAAGGTTGGATTTTGAAGGTGGCTGAAACATGCTGAGGTGCAGCTGGAAATTAATTGCTTCCGCACAATGACCTAGGCTAACAGAAGTAAATTTAAGAGAACTACCTTTCTCAGACATTATACGTGGGAGTTGATATAGTAAGCAGGAGACTCAGGGGCCAGGATTTTGTTTCTAACTCTGTCCCAGTCTTGCTGTACAATGAGCACGTCTTGACATATCCTTTGCCTCGATGGAGCAAAGTCTCACCAGAATTGGAAAATCTCAATAAAAGTAAACCAGGCAAGACTGCAAAGGCTACATCACAAAGTTAGTTATCAGTTTAATCAGGCCACAACTAAACGCTACCACTGTTCTATGAACTAGTAAATATCAGTGAGCAGCTCCTGCACTGGAAAGCCTCATGCCTAGAAAGGAAGCATAAACTTTGCGATAAACACACCTGATTTCAAATCTCTGCCCTACTCTTTGCTCTCTGTGGAATGTTGAGCAGGTTATTTCACCTTTCTAGATCCTTTTTCTGATCTGTACAATGGACATAAGATCTGCCTCACAGGGTATTGTATTAAGAATTAAATAAAATAATAAATATATATGTGTGTGTGTGTGTGTGTGTGTGTGTGTATACATATATACTATACATGTGCTATAGCTGTGCTATACAGAGGTTATATATAACCCAAAAGCGCAATATGGGATCCAGATTATCATGGGTAATAATGGGTATCCGAAGAAGAATCTCATAAGCAAAAGATACTCAAATGGTTGTGGCCAGTTGGGCTCAGCTGTTAGAGCATTGGCCCATGGACCAAAGAGTCATGAGTTTGATTCTGGTCGAGGGCATGTACCTCGATTGTGGTTTGGTCCCTGGCACTGGTTGGAGTCGTGCAGGAGGCAACCAATCGATGTGTCTCTCTCACGTCAATGTTTCTTTCTCTCTCCCTCACACTCTATCTGAAGATAAATGGAAAATATCCTTGGGTGAAGATTTTTAAAAAAAAGATATTAAAATGAACTATTTTACTCTACCACTCTATATTATTATGTTATACCTAAAGAA
This sequence comes from Molossus molossus, assembly GCF_014108415.1. Classification (NCBI taxonomy): domain Eukaryota; kingdom Metazoa; phylum Chordata; class Mammalia; order Chiroptera; family Molossidae; genus Molossus; species Molossus molossus. Next base: position 84,845,037 of record NW_023425399.1, on the reverse strand, counting down.
TTAAGTCCTCCATTGCCTCTGTGGCTTTACCCATGGCAGAGATGCTGTCAGTGAGGGTCAGGCCAAAGGGCCATCTCAGAACAATTTCTCATAGCACAGAAACCCTGGGGTCAGAAGCAGAACTAGGAGATCTGAGTATCAGCTCTGCTAAGGCCAATCCTGGACACCAGGTGGGCAAATGGCCTGAGTAAATGCCTGTTGCCCTTGGTGGGAGAGACAGAGATAGTGTAGCCCTGCCATCTGTTGACCTGGCAGCATATTGTGCCACTTCTGGTGTCATCGAAGGGCTCTTGAAGTTCGGAAAGAGAGAAAAAGATCAGTATTTGCAAGAATGGAATAGCTAACTTTATTCTGCACACTCTAGCTGTGCTACTGCACATTAAATGTTATATGCAGGCTGGTGGAACCAGGGATTCCAGGGACAATATTCCCTGCAAGTTCTTTCAATTCTCCCCCACTCCATTCCACCCGAATACCAATACGATTATTAAAACAGCTATCTGCACTTCTCTGGGGGCACATTCAATAGATTTTTGAAGGTAAATCATATGAACAAAGAAGAATAACTCCAATATATGTCACTAGGAATAAAGGACTCCCTACAGGGCATGTGGCATTTTTAGCTTTATATGTCAGATGTGGTATCAAATGCACACTATTGATCAAACATTAAAATAATATGTTCAGTGGAAACTGCAGCTCTGGTTCAAAAATATCTATTATGATTGTATTAATAACCGGGGCTACTAAAGTGATGATACACTGACCTCTGATTAGATTTTAAATCATATCCTAGAGCTGAAACTATGTTTCCTGAGAAAAAGAAATCACCATGCCTCTATTTCTAAGCAGGACTGTATCAGTGATTTTCAGGTGGGTTCTTGTCTGTCCCATACTGAAAGGTTTCTGGAAATTTCAGTCTCACTCTCCTTTGGTCAGCATATCACCAACAGTACCTGCATTTTTCGGATAAGCTTCTATTTTCCTGTGGCCAGTGAGGGTTGGCATTAGTTAATAAAACCTCTCCTATGACTGCTTTTTAAATCTGTTAGACGAGTACTCAACCTAACATTCATGTACTTGTTGCTAAGGATTTTCTTTGTAGTGTTGTGTTGGTTTGTGAGAAACTGGGTTGTTTTCATTCCATTTATTTTTTTTAATTAATTAATTTATTCATTTTTGTTACAGATGTTTCTCCTTTCCCCCCCACTAATACGACCTTCCCCCCCTCCCCGCCCTGTCCCCAGTTTCGTTGTCCATGTCCATTGTTCAAGCATATAAGTTCTGAGTTTTATCTCTCCTTACCAACCCCTCTTCTGGGGATTGTCAGTCTGTACCCCACTTCCACATCTCTGGGACTACCCCATTCCTCAGACTGTTATGTTCATTATATTCCACAAATGAGTGAGATCATGTGATACTTGTCTTTCTCTGCTTGGCTTGCTTCACTTAGGATAATATTTTTAAGAGCCACCATGTCATCTCAAAGGATAAGAGATCTTTCTTTCTTACAGCTGCATAGTACTCCATTGTGTATATGTACCACTGCTTTTTTATCCATTTGTCTACTGATGGACACTTGGGCTGTTTCCAGATCTTAGCTATTGTAAGTAAAGATGCTATGACCATGGGGGTACATATATTCTTTCTGATTGGTGTTTCAGGCTTCTTAGGGTATATTCCTAGAGGTGGGATCACTGGGTCAAATGGCAGTTCAATTTTTAATTTTTTGAGGTAACACCATATTCTTTTCCATAGTGGCTGCACCAGTCTGCATTCCCACCAGCAGTGTACTAGAGTCCTCTTTCCTCCAAAACCTTGCCAACACTTGTTGTTTAGAGTTTTGTTGATGATGGCCATTCTGACAGGTGTGAGGTGATACCTCATTGTTGTTTTAATTTGCATCTCTCTGATGATTAGTGATGTTGAGCATTTCTTCATATGTCTCTTGGCCATTTGTATGTCCTGTTTGGAGAGGTGTCTATTTAGTTCCTCTGCCCATTTTTTAATTGGGTTCTTTGTCTTCCTTTTGTTGAGCTGTATGAGCACTCTATATATATTGGAAATTAACCCCTTATCTGATGTATCATTGGAAATGATGCTCTCCCATACAGTGGGTTGCCTTTCCATTTTGGTGGTTGTTTCTTTTGCTGTGCAGAAGCTTTTGAGTTTGATGTAGTCCCATGTGTTCATTTTCTCCTTTATTTCTGTTGCCTTAGGTGATGGATCAGTGAAAATTCTGCTGTGTATGATGTCTAAAATTTTGTTGCCTACATTTTTCTAGGATTTTTATGGATTCATAAGTCACATTTAAGACTTTTATCCATTTTGAGTTTATTCTTGTGTATGGTATAAGCTGATGGTCTAGTTTCATTGTTTGCATGTAGCTGTTCAATTTTCCCAGCACTATTTATTTAAGAGGCTGTCTTTACTCCACTGTATGCTCTTGCTACCTTTGTCAAATATTAATTGAGCATATTGCTTTGGGTCCATTTCTGGGTTCTCTGTTCTATTCCATTGATTTATCTACCTGTTCTTGTGCCAGTAACAGGCTCTTTTGATTACAGTGGCTTTGTAGTATAACCTGAAATATGGTAATGTGGTCCCTCCAACTTTGTTCTTCTTTTTCAAGATTGCTGCGGCTATTCGGGGACTTTTTGGGTTCCATATAAACTTTTCAATATTTGTTCTATCTCTGTGAAGTATGTTGTTGGTATTTTGATGGGATTACATTGAATCTATAGATTGCTTTGGGTAGTATGGACATTTTAATGATGTTGACTCTTCCAATCCATGAACAAGGTATGTTTTTGCACTTTTTTATATCTTCCTCTATTTCTTTTTTCAATCACCTGTAGTTTTTTGCAAATAGGTCCTTTATTTCTTTGGTTAAGTTTATTTGTAGGTATCTTAATTTTTTTTCTGTGATGGTAAATGGGATTGTTAGTTTCTCTTTCTGTGAGTTCATCAATGGAGTATAAGAATGCTGATGATTTCTTGATGTTAATTTTGTATCCTGCTACTTTCCCAAATTCATCTATTAAGTCTAGTAAATTTTTGAAGGAGTCTTTGGGGTTTTCTATGTATAGTATCATGTCATCTGCGAATAATGACAGTTTTACTTCCTCCTTTCCAATATGGATCCCTTTTATTTTTTCTCCCTGTCTGATTGCTGTGTCTAAGACTTCCAGTACTATGTTAAATAAGATGGTAAAAGTTGGCATCCTTGTCTTGTTCCTGTTTTTAAGGGAAATGCTTTTAATTTTTGCCCATTGAGTATGATGTTGGCTGTACGTCTTTCATATATGGCCTATATTATGTCGAGATATGATCCCTCTATTTCCAGATTGTTGAGCGTTTTTATCAGAAATGGGTGCTGGATTTGTTGAATGCTTTTTCACTGTCTATTGATATGATCATGTGGTTTTTCTCTTTCATATTGTTTATGTGTTGTATCATATTTATTGACTTGCGAATATTGTATCAGCCTTACATCCCTGGGATGAATCCCACTTGGTCATGGTGGATAATTTTTTTGATGTATTGCTGGATTTGATTTGTTAGTATTTTGTTCAGGATTTTGTCATCTATGTTCATCAGGGATATTGGGTTATAGTTTTCTGTTTTTGTAGTGTCTTTTTCTTGTTTTGGAATTAAAATTATGCTGGCCTCATAAAATGAGTTTGGAAGTTTTCCCTTTTCTTAAATTTTTTGAAATAGTTTTAGGAGAATGGGTTTTAGTTCCTCTTTGAATTTTTGTTAGAATTCCCCGTGAAGCCATCCAGACCTGGGCTTTTGTTTGCTGGGAGAGTCTTGATCACATCTTCAATATCTTTTATTGTTATTGGTCTGTTCAAGTTTTCTATCTCTTTCCAGTACAGTTTAAAGAGTGTATGTGTTTCAAGAAATTTGTCCATTTCACTTAGGTTGTCGAATTGGTTGCCGTATAATTGTTCATGATATCTGTTAACAATCCTTTGTATTTCTGTGGTGTCAGTTGTTACTTCTCCTCTTTCATTTCTGATTCTGTGTATTTGGGTTCTCTCTCTTTGTTTCTTTGTTTGAGTCTAGCTAAGGGTCCATCAATCTTGTTTATCTTTTCAAAGAACCAGCTCTTTTTTTCATTGATCCTTTGAATTGTTTTTTTGGTCTCCATGTCATTTATTTCTGCTCTGATCTTTACTATTTCCTTCCTTCTACTTGCTCTGGGGTTTGCTTTCTAGTTCTTTAAGTTGTGAGGTTAGATAGTCTACTAGACATTTTTCTTGCTTCTTGAGGTAGGCCTGTAGTGCTATGAACATCCCTCTCAGAACTGCTTTCACTGCATCCCATAAATTTTGTGTTGTTGTTTGTTTTTATTGGTTTCCAGGAAGTTTTTTTATTTCTTCCTTGATCTCCATGGTAACCCATTCATTGTTCAATAACATGCTATTTAGCCTCCATGTTTTCAAATGTCTTTGCATGTTCCTGTGGTAGCTGATTTCTAGTTGCATGCCATTATGATCTGAGAAGATGCTTGATATGATTTCAATCTTCTTCAACTTGTAGAGACATAGTTTGTGCCCTAAAATGTGGTCTATCTTTCAGAATGTGCCATGTGCACTTAAGAAGAATGTGAATTCTGCAGTTTTGAGGTGTAATTCTCTGTAGATATCTATTAAATCCATTTGATCTAGTGTTTCATTTAGAGTCTGCGTTTCCTTGTTAATTTTTTGTCTAGAAGATCTATCCAGTGATGTCGGCGGGGTGTTGAAGTCCCCTGGTATGATTGTATTGCTATTGATTTCTCCTTTGAAGTCCTCCCAAATATTTTTAATATATGTTGGTGCTCCTATATTGAGTACATGTATGTTTACCAAGGTTATATCTTCCTGTTGTATAGATCCTTTCAATATTATGTAGTGGCCTTCTTTGTCTCTAGTTATGGTCTTCATTTTGAAATCTACTTTATCAGATATGAGTATTGCTACCTCAGCTTTTTTTTTTCTTTCCGTTTTCTTGAAAGATTTTTTTCCCATCCCTTCACTTTCAACCTATGTGAGTCTTTTGGTGTGAGGTGGGGCTCTTGTAAACAACATATGTGTGAGTCATGCTTTCTGATCCAGTCAGCTACTCTGTGTCTTTTTATTGGAGCAGACAAAGCATTCACATTTAAGGTGATAATTGATATGTACTTATTTATTGCCATTTTTGTTTAGTGTCGTTATATTTTTCTTCCTATTTTGTCTACTAATTACAGCAGTCGTTTGAGCATATCTTGCAGTGCTGGTTTGGTGTTAATATATTCCCTTAGTTTGTTTTTTGTCTGGAAAACTCTTTTTTTTTTTTTAATCTTTATTGTTGAATGTAGAATGTATTACAGATGTTCCTCATTTTTCCCCCATTGACCCCCTCCTCCCCACCCTCACCCCCCTCCCACCTTTTCCCACACTATTGTCTGTGTGTCCATTGGTTATGTATATAAGTTCTTTGGTTTAGTTCTTCCCACACCCCCAACCCCTTTCCCTTTGAGGTTTGTCAGTCTAGCAATGAATTTGTACTTCTTAATCCCTTCACCTTTTTCACCCATTCCCACAACCCCCCTCCCATCTGGAAACCAACAAAATGTCCTCTGTATCTATAAGAATGTTTCTGTTCTACCTGTGCATTTTGTTTGTAGATTCCATTGTTGATAGATATGTATTCATTGCCATTTTGTTTGTTCATGTATTTTATCTTTTCCTTTAAAAAGACCCTTCATCATTTCATATAATAATGGTTTGGTGGTAATGAACTCTTTTAACTTTTTCTTGTCTGGGAAAGTATTTATATGGCCATCGATTCTAAATGACAGCTTTGCAGAATAGAGTAATCTTGGTTGTAGTTTCTTGCTTTTCATCACTCTGAATATTTCTTGCCACTCCCTTCTGGCCTGCAAGGTTTCTTTTGAGAAATCAGCTGATAGCCTTATGGGAACTCCCTTGTAGGTAACTAGCTGCCTTTCTCTTGCTGCTTTTAAGATTCTCTCTTTGTCTTGAACCTTTTGCATTTTGATGATGATGTGTCTTGGTGTGGGCCTCTTGGGGTTCATCTTGTTTGGGACTCTCTGTGCTTCCTGGACTTGCATGTCTGTTTCCTTCACCAAGTTAGGAAAGTTTTCTGCCATTATTGTTTCTAACAGGTTTTCGATTTCTTGTTCTCTCTCTTCTCCTTCTGGCACCCCCAAGATGCGAATGTCCGCACGCTTGAAGTTGTCCCAGAGGCTCCTTACACTATCCTCATTTTCTTGGATTCTATTTTCTTTTTGCTGTTCTGATTGGGCATTTTTTGCTTCCTTATATTCCAAATCGATGGTTTTCTCCTTGGATCTATATACTCTATTATTGAATCTGTGTAAATTATTCTTTATTTCAGTTAATGCCTCCTTCAATTCTAACTGTGTATCCATGATTTCTAACTAGTCCTTTTTTATGCTCTTGAGGCCCTCCCTAAGTTCACTGAGGTTCTCACTAAGTTCATTGAGCATCCTTATAAGCAGTATTTTGAACTCAGTATCTGTTAGGTTGCTTATCTCCATTTTGCTTAGTTCTTTTATTGGGGTTTTGTTCTGTTCTTTCATTTGGGACCTGTTTCTTTGTCTCCTCATTTTGGTTGCCTCCTGTGTTTGTTTCTGTGTATTACTTAACAAGTGGTATGGGGCTAGCTGAGACCAGATGCTGCTCATTTGAAAGAATTTAGGAAAAACCTGAAGCAGGATCCAAGACAGGCCAATCCTATGGTTAAGCAAGTGGCAACAGCTTGGTTGGGCCTGAAAGTTGGGTAGGATGGCGCGGGGCCTCAGGGAGTCACCAGGAAGAGCTACCAGTGTGAGCCAGGTTACTGGAGTCCCAGATATGGCGGCTGTCTGACGCCCCAGGGAAGGGCTCACCAAAGGAACAAAGGCCTCTGACAGCACGTTTGTCTCAGAGAAAGCCTCCTCTCCAGCCCTCATTCCAGTGCCAAACAGCTCAGTTCTTCCCTGTATGTCTCTGGTGCCCCTCGAGCTGCCTCCCCTCCAAGCTTAGATCGAGAGAGTCCGATATGTTTGTGCGTGGGCCCTTTAAGGAGCTGCCTGGGGCTCTAGCCGTGTCAGCTTCCCTGAGCCTCAGTTCCTGCTGGTTTTTCCAGCCAGAAGTTATGGGGACTTCTCTCCTTGGCACTGGATCCCTGAGCAGGGTACCTGGTGTGGGACAGGGACCACTCAGTCCTCAGAAATGACCTTCCCAGCCAGGTATCCTCCTGATTTTTATCCGCCACACATGGGTGTGGGACCAGCCCATCTTGCCACGGGCCCTCTCGCCTCTGCTCCTCTGCCCCTCTGCCCCTCTGCCCCTCCTACCAGTCTGGATGTGGCTGCTGTTTTAATTCCGTAGTTGTAGGACTTCCATTCAGCTTGATTTCAGGCAGTTTTGGATGATGGTTGTTCTGTAGTTTAGCTATAACTTTGATGTGCTTGTGGGAGGACGCAATACCTCGTTTACCTATGCCGCCATCTTCACCGGGAGTCTCTGGGAAACTCTTTATTTGACCTTCTATTTTGAATGATAGCCTTCCTGGGTAGTGTAGTCTTGGATTCAGATGTTTGTTTTGGGTTTTTCATGACCTTGATTACTTCATGCCACTTCCTTCTGGCCTGTAGTGTTTCTGTTGAGAAGTCAGCTGAGAGCCTTATGGGGGTTCCTTTGTAGGTAACCTGTTGCTTATCTCTCGCTGCCTTTAGGATTCTCTCTTTGTCTTTAATTCTTGGCATTTTAATTACTATGTGTCTTGGTGTGGGCCTGTTTGGGTTCTTCTTACTTGGGGTTCTCGGTCCTTCTTGAACTTGAAAGCCTTCTTTCTTCACCAAGTTAGGAAAGTTTTCTGTCACTATTTCTTCAAAATATTCTCTAACCTTTGTTCATTTTCTTCTTCTTCATTGACTCCTATGATGCGAATGTTATTACGTTTCCAGTTGTCCCACAGTTCTCTTAAGCTGTCTTCCTGTTTTTTATTGTTTTTTGTTTTTTGTTTTCCTTTTGGTTTTCTGATTGGTTGATTTTTTCTACCCTGTCTTCTAATTTACTGATCCAGTCCTCAGCTTCCTCTACTCTGCTGGTTAGTCCTTCCAATGTGTTCTTTATTTCTGCTGTTATTCTTCATTTTTGTTTGGTTGGTTTTCAATGTTTCTATATCTTTACTCATGGTGCTGATGTCCTTACTCATGCTGTTGAGCTTCCTCAAGATCATAGCTCTGAACTCTACCTCTGATAATCTTCTTAACTGCATTTCATTGATCTCATCTTCGATAGAGTTCTCTTGTTCTTTCATTTGGCATTTGTTTCTTTGTTTTACCATTTTGGCTATCTCAGTGGGTTTGGACCCTGCCAAATTTTCCCTGTAGATGTTGGTGTTGTGCTGTTTGTGGCTCCCTCTACTGGGTTTGGATGAGCCTGGTGGGCCCATGTTAAACACCACTGTCAAGTCTTCCTTTCCTGGGTAGATTTGCAAGCCCAGGAAAGGTTCAGTTATTCTCTAGCTTTTTCCTGGAGGCTCGTAGTCTCAGTTACTCAGTGCCTTGGTATGTAGCCCTGGTGTTCTGCATAAGAGGATTTCCAGAGGGTGGGATAGATGCTGGTTGTTAATGAGCCTCAATTTGCAGTTCTTTGCCTCACCTGGGAAAGGCTGAATCTCCAAGAAGGTGGTGGTGGTGGGGCTGCTGCTTTTCTCCACAGCTCTGAGAAGGAGCACACAGGCCACCATCCTTTGTGGCCGCAACTCAGCAAATACTCTGAGTGTCCTTCAAATATTGGTTGTTCCCACAGAGTTCCAGTCCAGTCTGCTCTCCCTCTGCCATAGCCCCAGGTGAGTGCCTGTGGCTATTTTAGTGCTCTGTCCTGGCTCTCTGCGCTGTGGAGCCAGCTCGGTCTTTATTCCCCAAGGGTGCTACTCACAGCTAAGACTGCTGCTGTCCATGGGCTCCCAGCCTGCCACCCTCTTGTGCCTCCACAGATCCTACCAGTGTCCCTGGTTATATGGTCCTGTCCTGCTGATTTTCTGTTACTTTTCTCCAAGGATTTGTTTTTATTTTAGTTGTAATTCCCATTTGGTCCTAGGAGATTGTCTGTGTAGCTTCCATTCACTCTGCCTCCATTTTCATATCCTTTATGCCTATCTTGTGTGCATTTGGGTTATACAGGCCTCTCTGGTGCCCCCGCACCCTGCAGGTCCCACAGAAAATTAGATCGCACAGTTCCTTTGGAGACCCAATTCTATGCCTATGTTATGGGCTGCTGGGTCTCACAGGCCTTTCTGATGCTTCAGCACCCTGCTGGTCCTGAGTGTAACTGGATAGCACGGTCCCTGCTGGGTCGCACAGGCCTCTCTAGTGCCCCTGCACCCTGCAGGTCCCACAGGCAGGCAGCTGGATCACACCAGTCCCTCTCAGGCTCTGGCTTCCCACTGCTCCTGTGAGCTGCTGGACTGCACAGGCTTCTTTGGAGCCCCAGGCTCGCCTTTGGTGGCTGGGGAGTGTTGCTGCCCCTTGGGGCTCAAGTCCTGCTCAGCTTTTGCTGTAGTTTTTGGGGATGGGTCTCAGCTGCTGGTCTGTGCTTCTGTTGCCTGGGGATGGATGTCTGCTCTCCAGCCTCTGTTGCTGGGGGTATATCTTGACTCAGATTGGGCTGCTACTATGGGGGATGGTGCTGGGCTCCAGGTTGTTTGCAGATTCCATGACTGGTACCTTGGGAGCTCCACTACTGTGCACTGGTCTGTGTTGACACAGAGTGTCCACTGGTCCGATTGTGCCAGATGTGCTGGTGGGCTCAGGTTGCTGGGCCCTAGCCACCCCCACTGCCTTCTCCCAGGGAAATCTGGGATCTTCCAAAATGGTGGGACCTCCCTGGGACACAGGGAGAAACGCCCTACAGGGCTGCTTACAGCAGTAGCCAGCTGCTCCAGTCCACAGCACAGGAACCTTCTGCTCTGTATCTCTGCACTGCAGGAGTTCGGTCGTCCACCTTCATGTCCACTCACACTCTCTCACACACTAGCTCACTCTCTCACACACTCACCCTCTCTCCGGTCCTGCCTGCAGTCATCTTCTCCCGTTTTCATTCCATTTATACAATGAAAAGATATTTACAAGGTGCCTACTAAACAATGAACAAAATGCTAAGTATTGAGAATCTCAGTGCAGTGGGTTGGATATGTCCCAAGCACATACTCAAGTGCAGAAAATGTGGATGTAAAAAAAAAAAAAAGTTTGTATGTCCATAGAGTTCATACTAATAACCCACATTTCACTTAACTAAGGAAATTAGCATTTGTTCAGTTCAGGTCAGCTCAAGGCTTATTTTCAGTCACCTCAGGGTTGTTGTCTCTGTCTCTTTAGGGCAAACTCTGTCAATTTATAGGCCTGTTAATGCTGCCTTTCTCCCTAGAGTAGCAAGAAAATTCCCAGAGGATTTAGGAGAATTCAGGCATCCTCCATTCCCTGTAAGTTCTCAATGAGAAGTCACTCTCCCACCTTGTTTGGTCATTTTGCTCTCATTTTTGCACCACGGAGATAGTCTGAGTCCCCACATGGCCACTGTCCTTAGAGAGTGTGTCCCCACATCTCAGCCCCAGGTCTCCTTGGCTTTCTCCAGCCCTCGGGTGGCATTGCACATCCCTCTCAGGAAGCCTAGTAAGCCCACCCTCTCCCATACCTGCCTGAGCACTCCTGGAGGCAGAGAATGCTGCTTTGGGACATTTGTAGAGTCCTGGCAGCAATTTCTTTGTTTCTACTACTGTTGCTTGAGGTTAAAGGACTTCCCAAAGGGGCTCTTCCTGGGTTGTTCCTGACCATCCCCTCTCTGCTCTCCCATCCCCACCAACAGCATTTGCTAAACTCTAGAAAGGACTCTCAAACTGAGAAGAATTTTCTCTATCCCTAAGGGTCTGAATAACTAGGCTGCTTTTTTTTTTAATCCTCACCTGAGGATATTTTTTTATTTATCTTCGGATAGAGTGGGAGGGAGGGAGAGAGAGAGAGAAACATCTATGTGTGAGAGACACCTCAACTGGTTGCCTCCTGCACGATCGCGACCAGGGCCAGGGACAAACTGCCTCTGAGGTACGTGCCCTTGACCGGAATTGAACCCATGACTCATTGGTTCTCAGTCTGATGCTCTAATCGCTGAGCCAGACCGACCAGGGAAGGCTTTTTACTTGTTTACTAACTGTGCTTTTGTGTCTTACTATATACTATTGCACTCCCTTCAATAAATATCCCTTGAGGCAATAAATGTGACTGATTCAGTGGGAGAGAGAAGGGTGGGAGCTTTGTTAGGAAAGCGGAGAGTAAACCAGCGTTAATATCCCCAGTTTTTATTCTACCACCCACCCAAAGAGTGATAAAGTAGTTTCTTACAGGAGAACACACTAGTCAGATTTCTGACTCTACCAGCCTGCAGATTATTTGAAGGTGATGTAGTTCAGGCAAAATCCTGTCTTTATGATCACACATGTGTTCCCTGTGCCTTCTCTTACCTCTACCTCCTTCTCATAAGTATTATTACAACTCCCAAGCACACTCCACACATGCACTGACCAAGACAAATGAGTTGGTCCACCCAAAATAATGAGGTCAATCCCAGCATTTCACCTATGACTTCAGTCCCTAGAAAATTTTTCAGATGGGAACAGGGGGATAAGTACACACTTTTAAAAAACTACTTTTTAAAGGCTAGAAGGAAAAAGAACTCAGATAAGTTGTGACAACTGCATTTCTGAAAGACTTACCAAGTACTTGGACAGCCACAGGACCAATTCACTTTTCCCTGGAGTCAGGCACTGTGAAGGGGTATCTCATGGAGAGTTTAAAAGCTATAGAAAGCCTAACATATCTTCTTGAAGCTTATTTCTTTCTAGTACCCTGAAAACCCCTGAACAATCATTAGTCTAGAGCATAATATTTTTAGTTGTCTAGTGTTCAGAAAAGAGTGCTCTGTGTTTATAAGTTTACATGGTATCCTTGTGGGATAAAATTAGAAGAGTCTAAAGGGTTATAGGCACAGCATCTTGGTGAGATTGGGGGAGCAGACACAATCAGCCCTCTTTGAAAGGCAAGGATGATGCTAAATTGGAAACCTGTATCTCCACATCACTGCTATACCCCCCAAACTAAGGCAAGTGTTTATCCCAGTGTGATTAACGACTTTTATTTTCCCTCTCAAAAGTTACAGTTTGGACAATAAATAATAATATAGTCGCCATTTTTGAGAGTCTAGTTGTATAGAGCAAAAGCAGAGTGAGTTTTTGGATATCTTTGGCCATCCAATATGGAGTCGCTGTCAGCCACAATGGTTATGTCAAGTGTTATGTCATGACCGAGGTAATGGGGTATAGTGAGAACACCCTTAGGAAGGGCCCCAAACACCCAAAACCACAAGTCTGGACACTAAGATAAGGACTCCTTCTGGACACTGATAGGAGTGAGACCTCCACGCTTGGTGGGCTTAAAGACTCCGCTCCGACCACCCAACACTCAAGCTTGGCTGTACCACAAGGCTCAGAGCCCTGTGGGACTTCCACCTCACCGGGCAGTGCCACCACTATAGCCACCCGCCTGGAGACCATTGCCCACCTCCCCACCTGCAGATACTGCCAGTGATGGGGACTTCACACAGGACACTTGCTCTGCTCGTTTCCGTCAAGTAAGCTCCCCCTCTCTGTGGTAACCTGTGTGTGACTCTATTGGCTTATTGGGAAGGTCTCCCTTAATAAACACGACATTCTGGAAAGACACTAGTGTGTGTAAGTGACTCCTTTTAGGAGTCACTGCTCTTGACACTAGTGTTGTTTGATGACCAAAATTTTCTTTTCATACAAGTCTGAAAACTGCTGACAACCAAGTTCTCAATGTTTCAGAGGTATCTACCCCCTCACCAGAGTGGACCTCTCCCCTTCAGGACTGTCCTTCTGCTCAGCAAATGCACATTATCACCCCTAATAAACTTTTGCCAGCTTTTATGGAGTGATAAAGACTTGCTGTGAAACACCTAGTTTGCTTTTTAGTTAGGAGCACAAGAAAACATATCCCCCTAGTAAACATATCTTCTATACTATGGCAAGTGAGAAATTGCCCCGTTTCCCCCTCCCCCACCTACTTTTTTCCCCATGCAGCATTTCGAAAACCCTGTCCAAGAATATTACTCTATAAAAAAAAAAAAAAAAAAAAAGCAAAAAACATCATCTCAAAATTATTAAAATCTCTGTGGGAATTCATGATTAATTTTAAGGCCTGGCAGATTAAAATACATTATTATGTACACTCTAGTGCATCCTTTCAGATATTTTCAGAATCTGATTTTGCTCTCTTGATACACACCAATGACTCTACATGTATCTAGTAGATTGCAAGGAATAGATTAGCATTAAAGAGGCAGCATTGTGTTGTTAGGTTGTTATATGTAACTTGTGCTCATACATTAAGAAAAATGTACCTGGCATTCCCCCGGACATGACCAGGCCTCTTAAAAAAAGAAAACAAGTGAGAGAGTCATTAATACTGGGTGACAATACAGTTGTGGCAGCAGTTCTGAAATTCTGACCTTTGGAATAGTCACTGACGTTTTTATCCAGTTCCCAGACAGAAGATGAACCATAACAGCCTGCTAGAAAAGAATGCAGGCATTTGTTTTCAGAAGCTGTCAAATTCCTACTTCCTAATCATAAAAGAATTGTCCTTCTGGCTTTTCAAAGGGTGGTCACATTTGCAGCTGCAAAGAGAAGGGTAAGCCTACAGCTTCCTTCTCTTTGTCAAGGACAAAGAGTAAAATCTATAAAAAATACATAAACAAAAACACATGCAAACCTTATCCTGTTTCACTGTCAGGATGGTTAAAGAGACTGACAGGGAGATTAGCTTGTCTCTTCTTCCAGGGTATGACACCTCCACTTTTTATTACGTTGCTCCTTGCATGACTTTGAGCAAGTAGCATGGTTTTGGTCAAGCTGCTTACCTCAATTCAAGGTATTCTGTGAGGTGTATGCTATTGTTAACAAATAGCAGTCATAGAAATAAAAACAGAAGATTCTGACTCAGTTAAGAATTTCACAGGGCTTTTAACAATAGTAATAATGACAGCTATGAGAGTGCTTTTTGATCCCGAGGCTAAAACACCACAACAAATTATGTTAAGACTAATTTACACTTTTTTTTTTAATGATATAATCAAATATACCCACAAAGTTGACCTTGAACTAAAAGATGAAGCATCTGCATTGGCCCATGTCTCTCCCCTTCCCCTATTTCCATTGCCCTTCCCAGACACCTGCTCTAATGATCTTCCTTCCCCACTTGCAATTTTATAAAAGATTTCTGTTTTTGAAAATCCTTGACATGTGGGTTTGCTTTCCTTTTACTAAATATGTTTAGATTGATCCCATTACAATATGGGCCTCTCTTTAACCTCCCTGAGTTTCTTCTGCCTACAGCTTCCTGGCCTTGCTCACCCTCCACCATCCATTCTACCACCATCTGCTTTCAATTGCCAGGCTTGTTCAACACTTTCATTTTGAATTTAAACTAATTTTTATTGATTTGTTTTTGAAAGGGACAGAGAAACATCTATCAGTTGCCTCCCCCACGTGCCCAGACTGGGAATGGAATACACAACTGGGGGTGTGCCCTGACCAGGAATTGAACCAGAGACCTTTCAGTGTACAGGACAACACTCTAACCAACTGAGCCACACTGGCCAGGGCTTGTTCGACCTTTTTCTTTACTGATCTCTTTTACAGCCCTTCTTCATTTTCCCAATCTGGCTAGACAGTCTATGGGTGAGAAGAACAAAAGAAGCAGCTATTTATTGGAAAGAAGGGTCAAATACCACAGAGGCCCTGCTTGCCTTTGCTGCTTCTCACTGGCTGTCCAATTTTAAGGATCTTTCAAAAAAAGTGTGTGTAAGAGCTGGATAGCCAGTATACTTAGCTAAGGCAACTGCAATCAATCACAGATATTACACTTTTGAAATTATCTTCATATATACATGTACACACACACATATTTCTTATTATTATTCTAAGACCCATTACAAAGTAGTTATATATTCATTCTAGTTGGGGGCAGGGGAGATATTTACAGTATGGAAGAAGATGCAGTAAATGATAGGGACTCCTAACTAATTGCCTATTTCCAAACATCAGACTTGACCTTTTTAATCAAGACTACAGGTTGCCATAAAAGACCGAAAGTGTCTCCTGGGTTTTCACTCTGCCCCCTGATATTTTATGTTCATGTATAGTCCTTCCAGATAACACATTAATATAATTTTCATATAATTTTTAAATAATTTTAAGCTATATTTAAGAGAAAGAGTGTCACCTTCATTAACCAAGATAAGTGATTCCAATAGAGGGAAGGATACCATGGCGGATGTCTGAGTTCCTTGGATAGCCAATGAGGAAATTGGCAGAACATCACGGGGGAAGGGTTTCAGCACTCATCGTTCATCTCAGTTCTGCATTATCAGCTGAAATTAGAGCCATCGCTCAACTCTGAAACAGGAATCCAGTGAGACTTTCACTACAGAGGTGATCTTCCCCAACCAACCCATACAGAAATACCAGCTGTGGTAGACAGCTCTCAAGGACAAAATGCCCAACTCCAGGCCAGCCTAGGTTCCAGCGCTAATGCAAAAAGCAACTGTAGAAGTGAGGCTTTGCCAAATACTGGCCCTTTTAGTCATTGAGTATCTCAAGGTGAGGACAGACTTTCTGAGTTTTTATCATAATGACAAAGGTAAAGATGAAGGTTTCATCAGTTTTTCATAAAATAAATTCTTAATAAATATTAGATGGTATTTAATAAATATACACTCATACAGATTATGCATAAATGTATATAGAAGTAGATAGATAGATAGATAGATAGATAGATAGACAGATAGATTGATGATAGATAGATAGATAGATAGATAGATAGATAGATAGATAGATAGATAAAAGTCACACAATACACACACACACACACACTCCAGGCAAAGAGAAAATACTTTGTGGGTGCAGACAAAGAGAAAACACTTTGTGGGTACAGACAAAGAGAAAACACTTTGTGGGTGCAGACAAAGAGAAAATACTCGGTACCTGTTATTACTTCTTTCTATCACATTCATAATCTCACCTCCAAGAGACTAATATATAAACCATGTAAAATTATAATAGTATCATCAAATTAACATTTTAAGCAATAAATACCATATTTTAAAAATAATGGCACTACAAGATATAATGGTAGGAAAAAGCAGCTTTTGAAAGTTAAACAGACTCAAGTTTTAATGCTTTCTCTACAGCTCACATACTGGGTGACTTGGAGCAAATCACTCAGCATCTCTGAGACCTGGTTTCTACAGCTGATAAAGAATAATAAAACTTATTTTTACACAGTTACTGCAAAAGTCATACACATACAAAGTATCTGGCACACTGAGTTTTTAAATACATTTTAGCTGGCTTCTGTTTCCCACAGTGTTGATAGCACAAAGCACAGAAGAGGATCCTTTGAGCTTAGACAGGGAGTGAACTTTCTTTCTTGAAGGGTAAGGAGTGAGGAAAGAATCCCCGCTGCTGCAGAACTAAAATAAAATCCAGAACCAGAAGGGCTAATCTTGAGGTCCACAGACAGTAAAAAAAAAAATTAGAAAATAAATCCTGTGAAGATTAAGAGTTCCACCAGCCACAGGACTAAAGGTGAGCAGTGTGGGTCCAAAACAGACATGACTGAGCCAAAGGACTTAAAGGTTTTATGCTCAGGAGATAGGAGCTAAAGAGCCAAACTGCAGCCTTGGTGGTGTGCATTTAGGTAAGTCGTTAAATGTAATCATGTGATCTGGAGGGACCATTGATGTATGAAGGATTTACAGCCATGGCCTTCTCTTGGAAGGAGTTATCTGTTTACTTTTTGTTTGTTTGAGTTTCTCTGCTCCTTAATAGGAAAGAGAAGGCAGCCAGGATCGGGCTACTGTATACATTCGCAAGTGTGTGGCCTGAGAAAGGAAGGGTTTAAAAGGAAGAAGGTTCTGTCTGAGAGTGGTGTTCGGAATCTTGAAGAATCAGAGGGCAGCTGGCTGCCTGTGTTATATGGTTTGGGAACTTTTTAAGGAAGTTCTATACTGGGTTTATGCAATGAGACTCCCCTTGTGGCTCCATAAGGTTACTTCCATGTTAACAAGATAATATTAATGATAGCTACTAGGTATTACATGTCTACCATCTACACTCTTCCAAGATCTTCAGGTAAGTTCATTTTCACCACATACCAAGGAAATAGGTGCACTCTTGGTCTTCATTTTGCACACAATAAGACTGAATAACAAAGAGGCTGAATAATTTCCCTGAAGTTACCCACCCGGTAAATTAAGGAGCCTGGTTCCAGAAACTGTGCTCCTAGTCACTAAAGAGTGGTTTGGAATTCCGGAGTCTGCTGTTTGTTTATTATTTCTTACTTTTTTAAATTTTATTTTTCAATTACAGTGTACATTCAATATTATTTTGTATTAGTTTCAGGTATACAACCTAGTGGTTAGACAATCATATACTTTACAAAGTGGTCACCCTGATATTTCAAGTAGCCACCTGGTACCATATACAGTTATTACAGTATTATTGACTGTGTTCCCTATGCTATACTTGACATCCATGGGACTACTCTGTAACTACTAATCTGTACTTCTTAATCCCTTTACCTTTTTCACCCAGCCCCCAAACCCCCTCCCCTCTAACAACCATCTGTTTGTTCTTTGTATTTATGAGTCTGTTTCTATTTTGTTTATTTATTTCACTCTTTAGATTCCACATGTAAGATCATGTGGTATTTGTCTTTCTCTGTCTGATTTATTTCACTCAGTTAATATAATGCTCTCTATCCATTTATGCTGTCACAAATGGTAAGATTTAATGAGAAAACGTATGAAGAAGAGAAAAATAACCCAGGCTTATTCTAACCACAGGATTAATGGCAATAGTGATAATGTCCACTGCACGTGACCTCTAACCTGCCAGGTACTGGTGCTGGGTCGTCTGCCTGTTATTAGTCCTCTCAACAATCTATGCCTTTACAGTTAATTTTGATGAGAAAACTGAGCTCATAAAGGCTAAATAACTTGTCTTGTATCAAGTCTAAGTGAGATATGTCTTACCTTTATATTCCCTAGTTTGAAGTTGTTTCAGCTTCTGGATTAGACAATTCATCTAACTTAGGGACATCTGTGGACATACATGAAGACACACACACACACATACACACACACACATTTTTCTCTGTGTTGAACCCTGACTCTCTCTCACTCTGTCAACTTAAACCGAGTATTATAATGTAGGGCCAAAGTGGAAGGCAAAATTCAGGCCCCCTACTTGCTCTAGAGTTTCAATTTTCACAGCAGTGTTAGATAATAACTCAAAAAATAAGCCCTGACTATAATAAGTTTAAGTCCAAACATATTAAGATTTCCACTTACCATCAAGGTTAAGACCCTGTCTTGATTTTTAAAAATTACAATGGAGTGGGCACTGAATTCTAAATATCCTACAATATAAGTTGCCCTTTGTATTTGCAGCAGCTTAGCCAGCAGCTTGGGCAGACCTGTGAGTAGGAAAAAGAAGCAGCAAAAGGAAGGAGAAGGGGTAATCACTGGTGCATGAATTGAGTGAACTCGGCCATTCACAAAAGGATTCATAGTCCACATGTAAAAGGGGTTCTCTGTAAATTTCCCACTCATTTACTTTCTTCTCTTGCTGCCAGATTATTTTTATTTTTAAACAATGGGAAACCTGTAGGAAAAAATTATCAAAATCAATAAGAAAGTAAATAAGGGGAAGAGCAATACATCTTGTCACTACCTAAAGCTGGAAGTAAGGTATTTGTAATCCCAATATTCTCTTCTGGAGGATTCATTAATTTATTCATTCTTTTATTCAACAAATATTTACAAAGCCAGCACAAAACCAAGAATGGGATATATAGTATAGACAAAAAGATGATGTCCTTGGCTTTACAGAGTCATATTTTAGTGACAGAAAAAAATCAATAAATAAGCACATGTTCAAATAAACTTATTATGAAAGAAAGGAACATAAAAAGTAATAAAAACAAATTGCAGTAATCCCTTGGGACTATATTAAATTGGGTAGCTGGAGTAGAAAATATAGAGAAAATCACATTTAAAATAACAGAAGTTCCCATTCAATTAAAGATTTTGTTCAACAAGCATTCAACACTGTGCCAGAAATGGGTGCATTCTTGTTTTTTATTGCTACACAATCTGGATGAGGAAATAACAAGAAAGATGGACACATCTTTGCAATATCCCAAGACTTCTCCTGTGGAGGGGCCCGTGATATGGAAGAGTAATCAGAGAAGTCTTCAAAACAGAAATATTAAGCTGAGCTTTGAAGGATAAGCAAAAACAACAAATGGAAATAAGTCTGGAAAGAAATGTAGAATCATCTTATAATAAAGAGACGTATGTCTGCTAAAGAAATTACACTTTATCCTATAGACAACAAGGAGATACAGAGACTTATAAGCAGAGAGGGAATTTCATCACATTAATGTTTGAGAAAGATCACCACAATGGAATTGCACAAAATCGGTTAGATCACTCAAGGACAGATCCAGGGAGACTAGTTAAAGAGGAATTAGGGCCCTGGCTGGATGGCTCTGTTGGTTGGAGCATCATCCCATGCACCAAAGGGTCATGGGTTGGATTTCTGGTCAGGGCACATACCCAGGTTTCTGGTTTGATGCCTGGTTAGGGTGCCTATGGGAGGCAACTAATCAGTGTTTCTCTTTCTCTCTCTCTCTCTCTCAAATCAATAATAATTATTTTTAAAAAAACACACAACATATCCTTGGGTGAGGATTTAAAAATAAGAAATTAAGTCATAGGAGAAAGATCTATCTTCCATGTTCTCTACAAAATGGGATTATGGAAAGAAATAGGCTGGAAAAGAGACCACAGTCAGGTATAGCCCATGCTCAGAGGTTGATGGACCATCACTAGGGGCATGTGGGCATGCCCTCCCAAGCTGACAGGTGTAAAAACAGTACAAAAGATGACCAGAGGTGGGGCAGTCCCTTCCCTGAAAGACTGAGCTTACACCCCCAAATCACTGTGTGCTCCGCCCTGTGCAAATACAAGTCTGCAGGAGAGGTACCCTCGTCTGTAGCTCTTTGTGTGCTCTGGCATTTATTGGTTGAAAAAGGAATTCAACAAAACTTCCTTCAGAAAGACACCTGTGCCAGTATGAATCAGAGGATAACTTCCTCTAGTCCTACATGTATCTTGCCCCCCCCCAAAAAAATTGAATTATTTTGAGTAAATAATTCTAAGTTGGTGATGTTTAAGTAGGAAATAAACATACCATCAGCATTAAAGATTTCATTGATCATTTTTACCATTATTCAGTAACTATGGTCTCAATTCTAATATACTTATTTTCTTTAAAACTGTATTTGGGAGAAGTGTTGTTTTTAGACTTGCAGCTGTCCTTGGTCTGGTTTTGTGTCATTTCCTATTTGAAAACTTCCGGTGTTGCTTTCAACTCTGGCTGCTCTTGTCCATCACTGATAATTTCTCATACTGGCATATCTATCAGGGCCTTGACACTAGAGGCCACCTAGACCAGTAGCCAGGAGGAGAAAGATATATTTTTAATATATAAAGGTGAAAATGGAGAAGAAAACAAAGCTACCCAAATCCAATGGTAGAACAAACCCACTCCCTTTTTCTCATTCCAGTTCCTAACTTTTCATCTTGTCTATAAAGGTATTTCCTTCAAAGCTCAATCCCTTCCTCCCCTTAATAACACCCATGATAAAAAGCATCCTTGTTTTTCAATAAGAGGCTTATTTTGTTATATAGAGAACAACCAACACACTTATCACAAATCCAGGGAACACAATTCTCTTATTTCCTTAGGTTCACGCACAGAAGGAACGCAGCTCCTTAGAAACCTAGGGAAATGTTTACATCACATGAAATTGTATATAAACCACCTCCTTGAAAAGTCAAAAGCCAGTAATACTTTCCTGGAGCATCCTGTGCTTTGAGACTTTCAAACTTACTGCTGAAACATGAATTACGATGATTTCCCCTTGTGTAATTATTTTTCTGTAATAGTTTTTCTGCTTTCTAGCTCTGTGCTTGTCTCCTTCCTCTACTTCCGAGAGGCTGTTCCCAGACCCACTGCACGTGAACCAGGAACAGTCACCCCAGGCTCCAAACTCCAGGTGGGAAGAGGATCAGGAAAGGGATTATAAAATGGATTTTATATCTGTTTTTTCATGGAGAGCTATTGGTAGCACCTGATGTGGGATACAATGACCCCATTCCCCCATCTCAGGAAAGGCACTCCAGTTTACCCATTCTCAGATGTGATCAACCCAAGGGCAAGGAAGAACAAGTAATAAGGTGCTCTTGTCATGCAGCTCAAGTTTCTTAAAACACATTAACTGTAATTTTTAGATAGTCAGGAATTAGTGAACCATTAAAAGTGACCCAGTTCACTGAACCAAACTGAACTGAACAGATGGAATTCCACCCTTACCACGCCTGAGTGACTCCAAGAACAATGCAGAATCTTCTTTTAAATCCCTCCTCTGAGCTGCTTACCTCACTTATGCAAACCGATGGGGGATGCTTTGACCATTTTTATATTATTCTATTCTCTTCTTGCAACTGGAAGCTGGTACTTAGAACAGGGCAAATTGATGGAACCGAGTTTCGTGCTTGACAGGCTGTTTGTATGTTGCATGTTGCTATTTTTTTCTGAATTTGACTCTGCATGTGAGGCTCCGCAGTCCTGATTTTTCCTTTTTCAGAACCTGTGTCCAATCCAGCTCTCTTAATTCCGTGATGCCCTTCCTTCCTCTTCCCTTTCTTCCCACAGCATAAAACTCATACTGGAGGTGCTGCCCTCCTGAGTCCCTCCTCTGCTATTTGCAGCCTGCCAGGCACAACTGATTGTGGCTACTTTGAAAATTTAGCATCTATTCTTCCACCTGTCCTGGTAAGAAATGGAGCTGATATGAACTTTCTCGTGAATTAGAGAATGGCATCCCTAGGTATGAGAATCCTCCGGTAACAATGGCAATGCATCTTCTATCATTTAAAAAATCCCCAATATTCTGAAAAACAATGATTCAATGGTTGGAAAATGAAAACGGAAGGCCTTTCAGAGCCTCTAGGCAGTGAGGAAACAGTGAGAATATCTCACAGAAAGAGATACATAAAAGGTTAAAATTGTGGCAAAATAAGAATAAAACCCAGAGACCAAAACAGAGCCATCTGTATCTACACAGACTTTAGAAAAATAGAGATTAGAGAGGTTTCATTATGCTGGCTCTCACGTGACTGGGGGAAGCTGTAAAACAAACTGTGTTACGGTCTCAGGATGAGGTCTTAGAAGTGGAACCAGAATGGGTGCGCATTTGTTTATTTTCGTCTGTATCAGCTTTAAGTGTTAATTAACATAGTGCATTGCATTATCTCTGTGTCTGTGGAGCAGAGAGAGGACCCACACTGTCCCTACCCCAGGCCCCATATGGCTTTTGTGGGACAATTTGGTTTGACCTTCTGGCCTCGGTACAGGGCAGAGAGATGCAGACTTTACAGTCAAATCAGAGCTTGGCTCCGAATTTGGGAATGACCAGTCAATTAACCTCTGCATCCCAGCTCACTCCTCTGCAGGATAGGAATGTTACTACTGCTCATTATGACCGCAAGGAAACGCACTGCTCAGTTCTGATTGGAAACTAGGTCAGCAACAACCAAAGCAAAAGTTGATGTTGGAGCGTCCTTATCCCTGTTTTCCTATCCTTTACCAATCTCAAGCTCCCCAGTCTCTCCAGGCCCCTCTACCACACGCCCTTGCTCACGTAGGTAATGAAGGAACATGACAACGGATGCTTGTGTACACTCTGACTCCATCTCCTATCGACCATTCTGATATCGTGGCCTGAGGCAGTACAGCCCCTTTATATGCTTATTTGTTTATTATATACATGCAACATTCAAGTAATTCATTCATCTACTCAAAATATATCAAGCCCCTACTATGTGCAGTTTCTATACAGACATAAATATTAATAAGGCAGTCATTGACTTAAGCGATGTCTATGGGTCATCAGACACATGTGAAAGTAGTATCAATAATGGAATAACGATGCAGTGGGTATCTGCAGTGGCTTGCATTGTGTGGCCTCAGTGGCATTCAAAGCAAACAATAAAAAAAAAAAAAAGTGTCCTACCAAACAACTGAAGTTAAAATAATAAATATTTTTGGCCTATCAAATGCTTTTCAAAAAGTGGCATGGACACTCAGCAAGGGAAGGAAGAATGAGGGTGCTCTTTTTCCAATAATCTTTGTGTCCTTGCCTTAAAATGGTCTCAACTGCGGCACCGCTGATGTCATCTGGAATTTCTTCATCATTCTCAAGCTTCAGGAGGAGTGCGAGGAGCCATTTTCCTCAGCCGATTTGAAGATTTCAGCAGGGATTCCATCAGCTCCAGATGCCTTGTTGTTTTTCATCTGCTTGATGGCTTTTCTCACCTCATAAAGAGTTGGAGGGATTTTGAGATTGCCTCTGATTGGGAGTTGTGGGATGGAGTTGAAAACACTCCCACTGATAAAATAATTTCCACTGAAGACCTTGAAATGCTCTTTTCAATGTGTGTTGACATTTTCTCTCTCACTGAGCAGTTTTCAAGCACCCTTATCTTCCTGATAACTCTGTATAGAGCTTCAGTGGCATCGATCCTAAAACATCTGGATGTTGCATTGACTTCACCCTGCCATCTCACCATCTGCCCTGCATGTTGGACCGCTCCTTCAATCGCTACCATGATTTACAGATGTAACAGTCTCCTCTTTTGAGATCAATGACAATGGCAAATGCCAAAGAATTAAGAGCAAAAGAATCGTGGCAGATTTGGGCTCAAGATTATAAGAAGATTACCAATTTGCATCTGCTAAAGAGAGTCAGGATCCTAGGGGGAAACTGGCACATTGTAGCCCTTGGAATGTTCACGGTAGGTCAGAAGTTGTTCATTAATTCACGTGGGGATGCAGTGTTTTGATTTAAAATCTGTTCGCAATGGCAAATTGAGTTCAGAATATTCTAATCTGCAGGAAATGGTTCTGAGAAAATGACTTTTTCTTGTTCTCTGAGTAGATGCCCCTTTCCTATTTACAGGAACTTACTTGGATTATAGCTTCAAATTTTATCAGGAGAATGTTAGAGCCCCGGTATTGTTTTAGAGCTCTTATATTTCACTCTCTAGGATCATCTGTTCAGAGGGCATCATTCGGCATAGGAATATAATGCAAAGTTGTCTGCCCCTTTTTAACTCAGGGCAGCATTACCTATATTGGGTTATAATTATCTTCATCATAAATTGTTAGAATTGGAAAGGGGCCGGTAGTCTAGTCTTATTAGTGAGGAAACAGAATTCAAGAGAAATGAAGTAGTAGTGATCTCAAAATTGCACAGCTGAATGGTGGTAGAAACTATTCTAGAACTCGGTGCTAGGTCAGAGTTCTTCCTACCACAATAGTCTTTCTTTCTGGATAATATTACATCTAATAAGAAATAAAATCCAAATTTGTTATCCTCTAATTTCTCTTGCAAACAATACCCAGGAAGCAGAAACTTGCTATTATTAGTTTTCATATAATTTGTCAGAGCTCTCTACATAAAATGTAATCAAACCAGGAGTATTTAGTATATTTAGGCACATGACAATAAGAATCGCTACCATCATTAAATATCATTGTGCTGACATTAAAAGGATATTAAATCTTTGAAAATCTTGAAGTTTGGGACACCAGAAAAATATATAATGACTATTTCATTTTAAAAGGAAGTGCATCTATAAGAACCACAAATATGTTTTGTTGCTATTTCTAAAAGTGAGCAAAGAGCCTCACCGGTGTGGCTCAGTGGTTGAGCATCAACCCATGCATCAAGAGGTCACCGGTTTGATTTCTAGTCAGGGCACATGCCCTGCCCAGGTTGTGGGCCCAATCCCCAGTGGGGACATGCAGGAGGTAGCCAACAGATGTTCTCTCTCATAGATGTTTCTCTCTCTAAAAAAATCAATAAAGAAAAAATGTTTTTAAAAATAAAATAAATAAAAATGAACAAAGAACTATAGGAATTCTGTGACTGCAGACCATAAGGTGTACCATCTCACTTTGTTTAGTAAGTTCAAGTCCTGCTCTAGTTCTAACCTTGACACTACAATGGGAAAGCCACAGTCTTTAAATGATAAAGTGTTTAAAGTCTAGTAGAATGATGGAAAAGAAAAATATGACTAAAATACAGTATGACAGACTTTGACAATGTGGGTTGTGGGTTCAATTCCCACAGATTGCAGGTTTAATTCCTTGTCAGGGTACATATGGGGAGGCAACCAATTGATGTTTCTTTCTCACGTCGATGTCTCTACCCCCTTCCTCTCTCTCTAAAATCAATAAAAACATATACTTAGATGAGGATTAAAATAACAACAACAACAACAATAACAACAACTGTATGACAGTTCCCTCTGTAGAGATGGAAATACACTGTGAGACAGTATAGAAGCCGAATGTGGATGTTAGAAAGCATGATGTGTAATCTGAAACTGTAGAACAAAGAGAATTGCACATTTGATAGGTTTTTGAGAATGAATACCAGAGGAGTGGCAAGAGAATACTTGAGAATAATAAGCAGGAGCCAGATAAGAAAGGCCTTGTGTGCTGACCTTACAAGGTTAATTTGGGGGGTGGGGGTGGGGGTGGGATGGACAAGGGGGCAAGATTCTCTTTAATATTCTCTTAACATCATTAAAGGGGAAGGGGATGGGACCCAAACAATCTGTCACTACAACAGCTTACTGTTATCAGCTGCATGCAGGTTTTCAGAGCAGTGTTCAAGACAACATTTTAGGCTCTAATATTCGACGGCAGTCTGCACAGAGTCCACCTTAGCTCCTGACATCTGTTCTTCTTCCCCACCTGCTTCTCAACTATACAGTGACCATCCTCCCAGTCACTTACCTGCTGGACTTTCCCCTACATAAACGCCACCTCTCAGGTTCCCTGGGGCTCCTGGGTTCCTTCATTCCTCCCTTCCACTTCATAGATGAAAGAGGAGAAGAAAAGAAAGCAATCTGTAAAGGTCTGACCTCAAACAAGGCGTCAAGCCCCGCAAGTGGCATCTCCTCTCGCTGGGAGTTGTCCTGCCACCAGCTCCTCTGCTCCTTCGCTCGCCGTTGCTTCAGCAAAGGCACCGTTGTGCTGCTGGTGGAGGTCTAACCCTAAAAGGGAGCAGATGTGTCGTGCTTTAGGAAGATGTTTGCGATCAAGGAAAAACACCCTATACTGTTGCATTTTTAAATAAGGCATGCCCCAGAACACAGATGAGGAGGAGCTAAAAAATGAGGGGGGAAAAAAGATGTATTCTAGCACAGGGCGTTCTGGTGTTGAGAATGGCCACGATCCCGTTTGTGTCCTAGAATACTTCCTCGGGCGGCCATGTAGAAAATAGTCTGGAGTGGGCATGACCAGAGAGAAGGGAAATAGTTGAGGCCTGGGTTAGTTTTCTTTATTGTTGCTACTGTAGTAAATTACTACAAACTTGGTGCCTTTCAACAGCGTACATTTATTCTATTACAGTTCTGAAGTTCAGAAATCTAAATGGGTCAGCAGGGCTGCATTCCTTCCAGAGGTTCTAGGGGAAAATCCATTTCTTTGCCTTTTCCAGCTTCTAGAGGCTTCCCACATTCTTTGGTTCATGACCCCACATCCTTCCTGCCTCTGCTTCTGTCCTCACATCTCTGTCTGATCCCCTGCCTCCCTCTTTAAAATATATATATATACATATATATATATATATATATGTGTGTGTGTGTGTGTGTGTGTGTGTGTGTGTGTGTGTGTGTTTTTATTGATTTTTTTTTAGAGAGAGAGGAAGGGGCAGAGAAATAGAAACATTGATGTGAGAGAGAAACATCCATTGACTGCCTCCTGTACGCCTCCTACTGGGGATCGAGCCAACAACCCAGGCATGTGCCCTGACCAGGAATCAAGTAGGACCTCTCAGTCCATGGGATTGAGCTCCCCAGCTGGGCCTGCCTTCCTCTTATAAAGACGTGATGTTAAATTGGGCCAACTGGATAATCCAGGAAAATTGCTATCTCAGAATCCTTAACCACATCTGCCAAGTCCCTTTCCCATTAAGGTCATGTGTTCATAGGTTCTGGGGAGTGAGCTTCTTTGTGGGTGGGTAGTATCCAGCTTACCACAGTAAAATGTCCAACGAGAAATGACCTGGGGGAAGTGAGCAGATTTGAGAGCTAGTCAAGGACTGGAATTATGATTTGGTGATTGGCTGGTTGTAGACATAGGGTAATAAAGAGGGAAGTCCAACAAAACCCCACAATTTTTAACAAAATCCTTTAGGTCAAACGACCCTTTCACAGGGGTCGCCTAAGACATAACAGTAGCAAAATTAGTTATGAAGTAGCCACGAAAATAATTTTATGGTTGGGGGTGACCACAACATGAGGAACTGTATTAAACGGTCACGGTATTGGGAAGGTTGAGAACCACTGCTTTAGAAGGAGTGGTGCCCTTTTCTGAGATAGAATATGCAGAGAAGCAGGATTGAGGGGAAATGGTGGAATAATAAAGTAAATTTTTGACATACTAATTTTGAGATGCCGATGAGAAATCCAAGGAGGGCTGTCAGTTGTCAGGTGTACATGCAGGTCTGCAGCTCAGGAAAGGAATTGTAAATTAAAAGGTATATATGTGGAAATCATGAGGGAATAACAAGACAATTGAAACAATGAGAGTAAATGCAATCTGTCAGAAAGGGTATGTAAAATGAGAAGACATAGGGTATAGGGACAGAGGAATACCAATATTTTAAGGTCTGTAAAAGCTTTGGAGATGCCACAGAGACGGAAACTGTGGCAAACATATTTCTCTTCTACTAGCTCCCATTCTTACTCTTCCATTCATTTCTCTTGTCTCTGCCCTGTGTTTTGAATTTATTTAACTACTCAGTCTTTATCTTTAAGGAAGCACTGTATTATCCCTAATAAATGCTATCACCAACACCCCTGTTGAGGCAGTAACTAATATCTTCAAGGAAGTAGAAAGATGGGAGCAAAAAAAAAATATGCTAAGCAAAATAAGCCAGTCAGAGAAAGACAAGTATCACATGATCTCACTTATTTGTGGATTCTAATGAACAAAATAAACTAATGCACAAAATAAGTCCAGAGGCATAGATACATGAAACAGACAGATAGATCTCAGAGGGAATGGGGGTGAGGGGATGGGAAGAGATTAACCAAAGAGCATATATGCATATATGCATGACCCATGGACACAGACAAAAGTGTAGGGAAGGGCCTGGGGCGGGGTGGGGTCTGCGTAAAGTGAGACAATGGGGAGGAAAAATGAGGGACATCTGTAATACTGTCCACAATAAATAAAATAAATGTGCCGAAGAATAGTGTGCAACAGTTGACAGGGTTCGTGGGTGAGAAGCCTTTCTTTGTCCTGCCTCCTCCCCGCACCTCAACTCTTCCCTCCCTGTAGCAACCATCAAAAACTACCAAAAGGAGGGGAGAGGGGTCACGTAAATTTCCTGGTAGTCCCCATCAGCAGAGAGGTGAGCCTCTGGAGCCATGCTGGGCCCTGCTCTTCCGTGGGAAGGACTGTCACAGATCAGGCATAGACAAGGCTTTCGGTTGCAACAGGATGTTGAGCTTCTAGAGGTAATTTGTGCACGTTGGAAATATCAGCCCATCATCCTCTATGCCGAGTTGCTGAGAGTTTAGCAATGCCAACTGGAGTATCTTGAGGTACAGGAGGCTCAACGGATGGGAGGCACTATGAGCCCAATGTCCCTGAGGCAATATGTGGGAAGACGTCATAGGCCCCAATGTCTCAGCAGAGTCTGAAAAATCCGAGATCAGATTCAGTCCATGGCTTAGATTCACATCTCATGTGTTATTCCACTGTCTGTATTATATGCCCACCTACAAATCACATTCCCATCAGCCGCAAGCCCCCCAAAGCATCACAGCTTGAAAGGAGAAGACAAACTTCAAGGCTTTTCTCCATAGATGTGCTTACTCTCTCCGGAACAGGAGTAACAGGGATTGCTGGGCGAGGTAGGAGGTGTCTGCTTTGTGTAAGAGAAGTCAGTGGCTGTCACAAGGGTTTCTTTAATCAGCACTAAATTCTCCCCAACTCTCTTAGTTCACCTACTGGTCTCCAGGATGGTCTCGAAGCAACTTGGGAACTTACAAAAAAAAGCAATGCCTGCATCTCACTGCAGACCAATTGAGTCAGGATCCCTGGGACTCAGGTCCAACAATTCTGTTTTTCTAAAATGTCTCCAAGGTGATTTTAACTTGCAGCCAGAGTTGAAAACCACGAATAACTTCAGGAACGAATCCTGTTTGGTACAATTGCTGATGAGTGAGGTTCAGCTCAGTGGCAGGCTGATTTCTATTTTGACAGCAACTAGAGATACTGGCTGCCACATTCCTCATCTGATAGCAAATTTAAAACTACCACAGCCAGAGACTCCTTGCAGAACATGTATAGCAGTGACCTGTGCCATCTCGTCCCCTGGAGAAAGCAAAGACAGGGCTCCTGGAGAGCAGAATTGTTCAAGGAATTCCCCCTCTGAAACAAAAAAACAAGCACACTCATGAGAATTCTGTGTTTTGTTTTGTTTTGTTCGTAGATAAATCAGAAATAAACCACTCAGCTCCTAATCCTCATTTAAGGAAGGGCATTGTCATCAGTTGGGATTCAGATGTTGGCTCCACCACTTACCCTGTGTGGCCTGAACCTGAAACAGTGTCTCAGAATCAATTCCAAGGCCTGTAAAGAAGACACGGAGATACCTACCTACAGGCATAGGCAGTGAAGCAGGTACGTGCTTGGCACAAAGTTGGCCTTCTGTCTCTACTCCAGGAACAACGTAAAAAATAAGACCGAGGCCTTTCCTTAAGAAACATCCAATTTAAATAGAAAATGAAGGCAAACACTTGTGGAATGTTGAAGCCCACTGAAAAAGTTAGAGACAAAACTTGGAGCGTGAGTGCTGAGGAGGAAGAACACAATGTATTACTCATCCGGGGCCCCTAACAATGAGGGAGCATCTGCAAAGAAGAACAGACTTGCTCTGAGCTTTGAAGAATGGACAGGATTTGGATTAACTGAGAGAGAGAAGGTTTTACTGATAACGGAATCCTGAGAATCAATGCAAAGGACTCTTATTAAGTGAAAGGCCTGTTTTTCTCTGTTAATCCCTGATTTCCTGATATTTCATGTTCATTAGCCATGTGTTTTCTCCCTACAATGGAATCAGATGTGTTTTGCCACAGTGTTTTTCACATCATTGTTTTTTGTTTTGTTTTTTAATTGGCCTACCGGGGTGACCCCTGAAGAAAGCCAGGCAAGGCCTCAGTGTGCAGTAGCAGTGTGGGGAGCAATCAGATTATGTGTTCCTTTGACCCCGAAATGCTGTTTAGGGCACTTCTTTGGGGCGAAGGTGTGATGCCAATGCTTTTATTACTCTAGATTGATGCCTTAGCACAGGGAATGCCAGCCCTTGGAGACTGCCAGCCTCGGCGTGTGCTGCTTCGAAAAGCCGTGATCGCGATCCATTTCTTGAATCTGTAATCCCACAGTATTTTGTCACTGATTGCAAAGAGCTTTGTGATGCAAAAATAGGCAACATTAAATGATTTGGGGATAACTACTGTTTTCCCACTCCCCTGAGGGATCTCGTCCTTCTAGCTCTTTCTCCTTCCCCATGTGATCCAGATGAGATATTTTTAAAAAGCGAGGAAGACCTTCATTTTTTTTGTACTCTATCAGGTGAGACTCCAGCAAAACAAAAGAAACCCACCTCTAGGGCCAGAGGTAGAAACTCCTTTTCCAAGGCTTGGCGGGAATGAAACCCAAGGTGTGCTTTGCAGAGCCCAGCATTTTTCTCCTTGAGCCATCCACCCCAGGCGCAGCAAGGGAATTTTTGCCCATTACGTTTCTGATTCATTTGCACTTAACTCATCAAGATATTGTTTTGTATGAGCTGTTTGATGTCTGAAGCACCTTATGAGCCTTTTTATGACCCTTTTATCTGAGAAGCTGGGAATTATGCCTAGCCAAGAATAAACAGAACTCAGAGGTTCGAGCTTAATGCAAAAACGCAGAAACTCTGTTTAGGCAAAGGCTAAATTGCCTGTCCCTTCTGAGTTTTGTTGTGTTTAATTAGAAAGAGACTCAGACAGAGTATAAGACAAGGGAACACAGGCCCTCATTTTTAAAATGCTTGACTCCCGTCCTGGGGATGTTTGGGATTAATTAGTATGGAAAAATATTATCATCTTTTATATCCGGCCTATTTTTGAAGAAATAGTGATAAGCAGATTTCATTTTGTTGTTGTTTCCTGAGCAGTCGCTCCTCAGCAGATGAATGAACTTGTTTGTACTAGTTAACTTTGCTGGAGTTTAGGAGTTGTATTTAAAACAGATTTTATCCTACAGTGATATTAATTTGATAGGATCCCTGATCTGTAAACCATTGGTTATCTTGGTCTCTCCTGATAAGGGAAAAAAGTGCCGAGGATTTCCAGTTGGTGAGCACATTTGGGCAGAATCTTTCACACGTCACAAATTGCAGATGGGAGGCAGTGATCTCGAACATGCAGTCACATTGCGTGACCATCTGACACCTTCCATTTAGAAAAATAATACTTTCCTCCCAGCATACGCTCCCTGCTGCAACCAGCACCAAAAATTATGCCTGGGAGAGCCGTTCCTCCTAGATCAGGGTCTTAAATATTTCTTAGGCATCTTTTAAAAGATTCATACTGCAGCAGCACCTAGCTCACACGCTAGTCACCCTTAGAAAAACCCCGAAAAGGCGACTTCTCAAAGATGCAGCTGCTAACAAAAACATCCACAAAGAACAAAAGGGGTGGGCGCGGGGAAACTGGGAGGAGACGAGAAAATTACACCAGACACATTTGTAAGGTGATTTATTCTTGTCTTCTGTGTGATTCAAGCATATTCACGTTAAAGTCAATGGACTTCTTTGTCAGCTCATTTCTAAGCCACTTCACAGTGGCACAGAATTTCGCAGTCCCCAGGAGGGGGACTGGAATCGCTGAGACTGTGTATGACTTGCTCATCCTCCAGTGTTCTGCACTAACCCTTGCTCATTTAAGACAAAGAAGAGAATCTCTGCCTGGACTCCTTCCCTGTACATTTAATGATCCCTGGCAAAGCAACGACAGTGATTTCTGACAGACATGTTCAGGCAGAGAGATTTTTAACCAGACATTCAGGATTCTGATTGAATGTCCAAATGAGTATAAATTATGTGCCTATTAACAAAGGCCATGGCAAACCCTATACTCAATGTCTACATGTGTGTGTACACACGCACACATACACACAGTTGCATGACTCGATGCACATGCACACACACATACACAGAGCATGCGTGACTGTCCCCACCCTTTGCCCTGGAGTGAAAGCAAACACACTTTTGCAATGTGCTACATTGCTAATATTCATCCTATAAGAACAAAGAGGGCCTGAGTAGCTGCTGCCCATGAGAACAAACCCAAAACTATTTTCTTAGATGCCTTTGGAGAGAGGGGGCGGGGGAAGGGATATTATCTACACCATCACAGAACAAAGGTGACCAAAACAATCCACCACCTGCTTTAAAAAAAATACTACCTTCTTCCCATTTTCACACTGCTCTAGGTTTCGGGGGATTTCCCAGCATCAGCAAGTGGATGGTTTTAAGGGTGTATACATCAGGATCTCACCAACATGTTTAAAAGAGAGAAACGTTTCTTTTTATTAAAACCAAAATGGTACTTCCAAGATGAATAACCTGCATTTTTTTTTCTTATA
Source organism: Molossus molossus (assembly GCF_014108415.1). Taxonomy (NCBI): domain Eukaryota; kingdom Metazoa; phylum Chordata; class Mammalia; order Chiroptera; family Molossidae; genus Molossus; species Molossus molossus. The sequence goes on along the minus strand of NW_023425399.1, from coordinate 84,812,052 downwards.
GAAAAGGGGAACAGATAGCCTGATAATTACATGTAATCATAACACCATGTTTTAGTTTTATAATGAAGAGAATGTGATTGAAAAGCTGCTTCATCAGAGAGGTGGACAGGTAAGTTTGTTCTCAAGAAAGCTCAAGTGTTGCCTTGCAGAGGATTTGACTGATTTTCCTGCGGCTTGAAAAAACATACAGGTAATACTCATTTATAAAATCAGCTCCACTTCCGTGTCCAAGGGACAAGAAGAGCAAGTGGAGGACTTTTAAAGGAAAAAGGAAAATGAACAAGAGAATGCTGCTTTGATCAAGATGGCCTCTGAAAAAAAATCCACCACTCCGTACTTTTTGTACAAATATTTTAGCCTATTGTAGTTCTTTCAAGATCATTAACGGATAAAGACTATAAAACAATATTCTTTGTCTTACAATCTAGCTCTCATTTTTTCTCTCTCCTTGTTTCTATTTGTACATGCATATTTGTGTACATGCAAGAAATTTAAACAGGTATTGTGTGAAATACCAAACAATACAAAACTTCCTGAAATAATTTGTAGGTAATCACACTACAACTTGGTACCAGGGTTGAACAGTTTGTGACCACCTGATCATTGCATTAGATATCACGTGTAGGTATAACCCTATCCATTTGTCTACCAGTTACCTTTTAATATTTATACTGTAACATTAACCTCATCACTAATGCAATGACAAGGTACGTTGTATTACCCAGATAAATTAAACAAGTGGAGTGCCTAATTTCCAAAAGCTCCAGATAATTGAAGAAGTTTGATTTGAGCCTGAACTACTGTCTATAATGTCCAGATAACAGCCAATTCTCAGTTTGATGTTGAACTTGGGAGATCTATCATAACAGGGAGATAATAATGAGAGTTCCCATCTATTGAGCACTTAGCATATGCCAGGCATAGTTTGAAACCCTTTAAATGTACCTGAGAAGGTACTCTTCTCTTCCTTTACAAATAGGGAACCTGAGACACAGAGAGGTTAATTATTCAAGATAATGTGGTTTCTGAGTTGCAGGTCCGGTATTTGAACACTGGCAGATAAAATTCACCACACATGATCTCCACCTCTATGTTAAGCTGCCTCCTTGGGAATTCTGCTTAGGGATGCTCACCATTAGTATGTAGAAGGGCTACCTCTCCAGGTGGAACGCTGATTAGGAGTAAACTACATGGGAAAGAATAAATTTTTTACACTGGTTGAAGGGAGGTTGTAGTTAGTATACTTGTGCTAGGTTTGAATCTATGATTTTAATTCGAAAATTATTTTATGCTGAGAATGTTAGAGCAGCATGATGGAAGGAATTTATATTCTAATGACATCACTGACCCTACCTACAGAGTTCATCCCAATCTCTAGACTTCTAGGTATGGGACATAGCAAGTGTCCTCATCATCTCTATGATTTTTTGTTGTTGTTGTGCTGTGTTACTGAACTATTAAATTTGAAGTTGTATGTTCTTTGACAACTAGAAAAGCCACATTAACATCATCAATTTGATAACTGTTAATTCCTCATAAAGGGGTATCACAATTTTTGCATAATATTTATTAATCCATCATGTTAAGTTGTAGAAGAAGTTATACATTAGAGCTTGTAACTAGAACAAAAAAATGTAAATGGGGATATTTTTAATTAGAAAGCTTAGTGCTATAGTTAGATACAGTATTTTGTATGTATCTTATTTTATTCATTTATTTTTTATCCTCACCCGAGGACATTTTTGCATTCATCTTCAGATAGATCGAAAGGGAGAAAGGGTGGGAGAGAGAGAAACATCAATGTGAGAGACACATGGAGTGGCTGCCACCCACACGACCCCAACCTGGGCCAGGGACAAACTACAACCGAGGTACGTGCCCTTAGCGGAAACCGAACCTGGGACTCTCCAGTCCACAGGCTCTAACCACTGAGCCAAACCGGCCAGGGCAAATGTTATGTATCTTAAATTATAAAAATTGGTTTATGTGAATCAGAATATATATTAGCAATATATTTTAAGAAGTGGATAAAAAAAGAGTAATATTTGTCCTAGCCGGTTTGGCTCAGCGGTTAGAATGTCGGCCTGCGGAGCAGAGAGTCCTGGGTTCGGTGTCCACTAAGAGCATATACCTAGGTTGCAGTTTTTACCCAGCCCCTGTTGGGGTCATGTGGGTGGCAGCCACTCGATGTGTCTCTCTCACATCGATGTTTCTCTCTTCCTCCCTCTCTCCCTTCCCCTCTATCTGAAGATGAATGCAAATATGTCCTTGGGTGAGGATAAAAAAGGGGGGGTAATATTTGTATAATGACTACTGCTAGATTCATCTGTCAAATCTGAACTGAAGGGCCGTAACCAGTTTGTAATGTCTTTTCAAAGTTTAAAAAAATTTGATGTAAACTAAAAATATATTATGTGGTCTAATCACTTATCAATTCTACTTTTAACTGAAGCCATTTTGTGGTAGCTTTTATAATAACAGATTCATACAACATTCCATGTCTTTCCCTTCAACTTCTTCAGACAAACACAAATCTCTTAATATTAAATTGAATAGACACCAAATAGAAACTTTGGGTGGATGTTTGCTGCCTCCTCCTTGATAAGAAAAGGGGAGATTTGCCATCATTTATTCAACAAACGCCTATGATGTGACAGGCACTGTTCTAGGGACAAACACCTGTCCATATGGAGCATACCCTCTAGTTGAAGGAGACAGACAATTAACAAACAAAAATGATAAAATACGTGATAATAATAACTGAAATTAAAGCAGGAAGAAGATGGGGTTGCCTCTAAGAGGGGGGTTGTGATTTCAAATAGGATGGTCTTCAAAAATGGCACTTAGATAATGACCCGAGGAAGGTGAGGTGGCAACTTGGTGGATATCCAAGGAAAGATTGTTGCAGGCAGAAGGAAACTGCCAATGCAAAGGCCCCGAGGCAACAGCAAGCAAGGTGGTTTCAAGAATTAGCACAGAAGAGAAGTTGTTGCTAAACAGCTGAATGAGAGATCTGTGAGGTAACAGGGACAGTCTGTGGAGGGAGGCCCTTAAAAGCTTTTGAGATGACGTTGGCTTAAAATCCCCTCATAGAGGTAGGGCTGGAAAAAAGTCATTTCATCATGGTGTCCTTTGGTTAATATCCATTTTTCTCTAGCTCTTATGTGACTTGAGTCTCTGCAGTGCAGCCAGGAAAGTAATACTGTTCATCATGTATCCAATTAAAAGGACATGATCAGCTTGAAGCAAGATCAATCTGATGTGTTGTTGTTTTTACCATCATTCTACATAGCTTTGCAAATTAAAATTTTCTTCCTGATCTTTTTTAGACTTTTATCAGCTTTTATTTTTGCATTGTCCAAAAATTTCATTGATATTATTATAAAATTTAATCCAATAATAATACTAAATGGATTTTAATTAAGAAAAAAAAAAACACAACAGAAAAAAAAATGTTCTCCCTCTTCCCAGGTCTCCTTAACCTCTTCTCTATATCTAGAATTTGCTTAGGTTGCTGTTTTTGTCCATCACTTTTGACTTTATCATACCTACCACTTCTCCCTATTTTAATATAACTAAAACAAAAATAGTTAAATCAAAAGTCAGTGTTTATATGATTACATACTGCAGAGTAAAATATTTACTGTAATTATATTTTCTTTCTTGTAGAATCTCCCTTTTCTGAAATTATTTTTGCCTTTGTTTTTTATTTGAATATTTTTTTTAGCAAATCTGTAACTTTTTCAACTTCTCCTTTGGAGACACCATACATTATAACCAGTTAGATTTTTTTTTTTTTTCTTTCCCAAATGCTCAACATAGCTGATACTTTAGTAATCCTTTTTTTACCCTGCCTCACCTTTTTTTTTTTTTTTTCTGTAATTTTCTTCCTAGAACCTTCAGTGTTTTTGTTTGTTTGTTTTTTAAATATATTTCTATTAATTTTTTTTAGAGAGAGAGGAAGGGGGAGAGAGAAACATCAATGTGAGAGAGAAGCTACCTCCTGCATACTCCCTACTGGGGATTGAGCCCGCAACCCAGGCATGTGCCCTGACCAGGAGGTCAAACCAGACCTCTCAGTACATAGGATGACGCTCAATCCATGGAGCCTCACTGGTTGGGCAAGCCTTCGTTTTTATTCATTCTAAGACTGGATGCTCTTTAGGCCTATGATATAGACAGCATCCTGGGATTTCTCTTCTCAATCCTCATTAAATTTACATTTTTATCCTGGGCCTATATCTTCCTTTTCTTCATTTACTTCTTGTTCTGCCAAAGTATATCCTATAGTAGTTTTCTTAAAACTAGTAAATTAATTAGTTTTAAATAAGATATACAGGAGATGCACTAGAAATTACTTCAGTCTACACTAAATCCTCAGTCGGATTTGACTAGATAGAGAATTCTGGGATAAAAATTATATTTGTGCAAAAAATTTGAGCTCTTTTCAGTATTCTCTTCAACCATGCCCTATATTAGACTAAGAACTCTAAGTTTCAAGTCTCTTAGAAATTGTAGTGTACAAATCAACTCACTTTTTTTTTTTAACTCTCTACCGTTTTAAGGCCTTCAGGTTTTAGCTTCCTCTGTGATCATGATCCCATCCAATACCATTTTCCAAAATATGTCAAAATATCTCAACAGCTGCTATCTTCTCTCCTTTTATCTTTGTTCTTGTGTGTCTATTTTATCCTCTTATTAAACTTTTAAAAGTGGCCTGAAGGGAAAGGAAGTAATACGAACACACAACGTTCTCTGATCTATTTCTATAATTTTGATTTTAAACATTTTATTTTTTTTCTAAGATTTTCTTACTGACAAACAGCAAATCTGAGAATATGTTGTTTTGATTTGGTTTCAAATTAAGTACTAATGCCTAACAGAGCAGTTACTCATAAACATTTATTTGCTGGTAGTGAATATAATGGAAGTACTCTGTAATTTAATTATTACAGTGTAACCTATTGATTGGTCAATTACTGAACTAGAGCCAATGCATAGCATTAGGAAAATATTTTACCTTGTCTGTATAAAGAAGTCTCCTCTTTATTTTATAAAGTAATAGGGGCTTTTTTTCTTATGGAGCAGTACTTTTGGTTAAATTTTTTATCTTTATAAATATTAATCTCATTAGATCTAAAAAATAATATTAAAATAATTTTAAAAAGCATTCTGATAGAAAACTGCTTTGAGTTTCTTGGCTGAAAGACCCTGTGTGGACCTAGGACTAGTTACCATCAGATTATATGATACTGTATAATATCAGTTCTCCTATGGAATCTATTTCCGGCAATGGTCGATCTAGCCTAGGTTTGTTTACTGAGAGTCAAGGCATGGAAGTGTCAATTCTAAGATCTTGCCATCAAAAGAAAAATCTCCTCCTGTATTATTTTTCTGTCTGACTACAGATTGTTTTTTGAAAAAAACAAAAACAAAACACTAATACAGTAAATCTCAGCCCTTAGATCTGTGATTAAGCAGGATAAGCAATAACACTTGACAAGTTGCCTTGATAGATTTCAGAAGCCAAATTAAACTGTTGGCTCTTGGGAATAAATTCACTGGAGGATGTTACACTACTCTTAAGGAGTAGTCACTGGAGATTTCCCCAGGACTCTACAGACTGAACAAAAACTCTTGAAAAAAATAAAATAACAGGACAAAGGCAAAAATAAGAGGAAAACAGAATAATTTTTTTGTTTGCTTTATAACAGTTCTATTGTGATATAACTCACATAAGATAAAATTCACCCTATTAAAGTGTACAGTACAGGGGGTTAGTATTATTAGAGTGGTGTAGTCATTATTAACCTCTGCTTTGAGGACATTTTTATCTTCTCAAAAAGAAGCCTCATACACCTTAGCAGTCATGTTCCTTTCTCCCAGCTGCTGGCCACCACTTACTCCACTTTCTGTCTTTATGTCTTTGCCTATTGTAGACATTTCATAGAAATGGAATAATACAATTTTTTGGTCATTTGTGCCTCGATTTTTTCACTTGGCATAATGTTTTCAAGGTTCATCTATGTTGTAGCACAGATCGATATTATATTTCTTTCTGTTGCCAATAATATTCTATTGTAAAGTTATATCACATTTTGTTTTTCTATTCGCCATTGAAGGACATTTGGATTGCTTCAACTTTTGGGCTATTATCAATGCTTTTGTGAACATTTGTGTACTACAAGCATTTTTGTAGACATAAATTTTGTTTCTCTGAGGAATATTCTGAGGAGTAAAATGGTAATTCATAAGATTTAAACTATTAAGAAAATGCCAGACTCTTTCCAATATGGCTGTAATTTTTTTTATAATAGCAGCCATATATAATGGCTCCAATTTCTCCACATCTTCACCAACACTTTTTATTGTCTTTATTTAAGCTATCCTAGTAAATATGAAGTGGTATCTCATTATGTTTTTATTTGCATTTCCCTAATGAATAATAATGCTGATCATTTCTTCATGTGCTTCTAGGCCAATTGTGTATCTTCTTTGAAGAAATGTCTGTACAAACCTTTTTATAAATTGGATTAATTTGGGACTCTGAATTCTATTCCATTGATAGTAATATATGTCTAACCTTATGCCAGTACCATGCTATCTTGGCTTCTGTAACTTTATAGTAGGTTTTAAAATTAGGAAGTTTGAGTCCTCTGACTTTGTTTGTCATTTTAAAGATTGTGTTTATTTGGGGTTCCTTATGTTTTCATATGTATCTTAAGATCCACTTGTCAAATTCTACCAAAAATGTCAGCTGGATTTTGATTGGGATTATGTTGAATATATAGATCAATTGGGGGAGTATTGTCATCTTAATATTAAGTCTTTCAATTCTTTTCAATTTTCAAAGTATGAGTCTTGCACTTCTTTTGTGAAATCTATTCCTAAGTATTTTATTATTTATGATACCATTATAAATGGAATTGTTTTATTAATTTTATTTTCAGGTTGTTTATTGTTTATAAAATTGGTTTTTGTATAGTTAGATATAAAATTGGTTTTTGTATAGTTATCTTTTTTTTATCCTGTAACTTTGCTGAACCACTTATGAGTTCTAATACTTTTGGTGTAGATTCCTCAGGATGTTCTCTATAAGCTCATGTCATTTATGAACAGAGATAAATTTACTTTTAATTCCTATTCTTGCCTAATTGTCCTGTCTGGGATCTCTAGTACAATGTTGAATTGAAATGCTGAGAGCAGTCATTCTTGTCTTTCTCAGTTTTAGAGGAAAACATTATCATTTATTAGAACTATGATATTAGTTGTGGGTTTTTTCTAGACGCCTTTATTCAGGTTGAGGAAGTTCCTTTCTATTGCTAGTTGGTTGAGTGTTTTTAATGAAAGAGTGTTGGATTTTGTCAAATGCTTTTGTTCCTGCACTTATTGAGGTAATCATGTCATTTTTGTTCTTTATCCTACTAATATGGTGTGTTACACTGATTGATTTTTAGCCAACCTTGAATTCCTGGGATAAACCCCTTTTGGCCATAGTGTATAATCGTTTTTATATGTTGTTGACTCCTAGTTTAATTTTAGTTATGATCAAATACTCTGTGCACTATTTGGAATGTGGTGACTTAATGTGAAACACTAAATATAGCAATAATAATAATATGCCTGCTTGACTCTGCTGGACATTTTTACATCCATTGACTCATTTAGTTCTCATACCAGTCCAAGGAATTAGATCCTAATATTATCCTAATTTTACAGATTATAAAGCTGATTCTCAGAGAAGTTATGTAACTTGCCCAAAGAACTAGTGAGTGGAGATACTGATATTCTAACCACCACATTCCAGGAGCATATATTGTGATATGGATACTCTTGCCTAAGTGGGAATTGTACTTTCTTTTTATATTTTTGCTTTCATCTTTCTGTTGTGTTCAGGGTTCAGGCCTCTAAATATGTATACACAGTGTTGATTGAGTTGTTTTTTGGACAGAGGTATAGGTTCATTCAATTAATCTTCAGTTTGGCACTATAAAGACAATCTGTAAAGACAAGAACAGGTAGGATGATTGAAAATAGATTACAAATACACACTGGATTTAACGAGAAAACAAATAATTTCTTTGCACTAAAATTCAAAATTATGATATCTTATTCACTGTCTTTAATACTTAAATGACTCTTTATTCCAGATGTTTAGAAAGACTTCCCCTAAGGTTGTCTTTGGGTCCCAGATATATTTGGGTCCTTCAGGTAACAGATATATTAAGGATAATAACTTCAGAGAGGAACAAAGACTTAAGGAGAATATATAAAACTTTAAATGAGCATAACATGTTTTATTGGTGGAACATTGTTTTATTTTCCCCAAATACTACTTAATGTAATCATACTGTTTTACAGTTCAAAGGGGGAGAAATGTTAAGTGAATAAATAAACCAATTTTGAAGGAAAAAAATAGAGACAGATTATAATTTTATATTCTAATATTAGTTTGAATATTTTTTCTATCTTTTTTTCTATTTTTCAATCTAAATTACTATGCCCTTTACATCTCCTATATTTAATCATCTCCTGGGGGTTTATAGAAAATACTCAGAAATCTCAGTTGTCATGTTAGAGTTTTTAAAAGGTCTACACCAAAATATAATGTTTTACGCAAAATTATCTCTCAAATTAAGTATGAGGTAAAATTAATTAAAACTTCTTATTTTTTCCTTATGAATGTCTCAGTTCTTACCAGTAACTAGTATACCATGTTCAGAGTATTTAGGCATACAGAACACAGTCCCCAAAAGTACTTCAGATTCCAAATGTGAAATCTAGGGACTAATATTTAAGTAGCAGCTCATCAAGTCTACTCATATGAATTAAATTTCGGAGGAACCGAGATCAACTATCCATACCCTAAATTCTGTGATTCCATGCTCTGCTTTTTTAAAAATAAATTTGCTAGGGTGACATTGGTTAATAAAATTTATACAGGTTTCAAGGGTACAATTCTATGATTATCATCACTGCTTTTTCACATAGCAACCCTGTATGTCAGCTTGGTGCTCTCCCCCACTGCCCGTCTGTAGCACTGCATGGCTTTGCATTGCTTAAGGATAAACAGGTTGGAGTTGCATATGGTTAACATTTTTTGTTTGAGCTGGTGCAGGGAGAGATTGTTTAGCATCTGCAGGTCTCACATGGTGTCACGGGCAGTAAAGGAATGACTGAAGTAGTTGCAGACAGCATGGAGTCTACATTCCTCTCTTTGCCTAAGAAATCATGGATAATTAAATTAACATGGATTGAATGCAAAGCATGAGAGCAGAGGTATTAGAACAGAAACCCCCATCTCAACATGAGATCACCATATTTACCTGTATTATATGAGGCAATAAAAACCAGAGGAGAGGAGTAATAAAGACAAAACAGTAATAAAAACTTATATTTACATAATTTCTTTCTGCCCCAGGATCCCAAAGCATTTAATGAAAATTATATAGAAAAACCTGTCATGTGACTTAAAAACTAGCAGGAGAACTCATTAACAATTATAAGTGGCCAAAGGGACGAGAGTCGATGTGCATTTTAGAAAGAGTCCTGTTTTGGGTCTTCTGACTCATCTGTTCCTTTATGACTATAAATCAGAGTGATGCATTTCAAACATACTCCCACGTGTAATTTGAAAGTGGTGAGAATCATTAAAAGGCACAAATTTGCCAAATTACATCAACCTGAAAAGGTGAAATTTATATTTACTTAGGGAATTGTCAAGTGCACACTTTATTTCCGCTTAGCCTCTCTTCATCAGTGCCTTCCCAGACAGTTAAAGGACAAGGCTTTCATCTTTATTGGGTTTCTCGGGCATCTTTCCTATACATGGGTTGAAATGCATACAGTTGTTATGAAATTACTCCAGCTTTGTTATGACTTTGAAAGATTTGTAAGTCGCAGATGTTAGCCACAGCTGTTTTTGTCAGTGATCTGCAGGCTAAGGTGGTTCATTGTAGGTTGTACTCTTACGAACGCCGTTAGAGTGTGTTCTACTAATGCTTACATATGGAGAATCCCCACATAAAAATAGATCCCTGAGATCAATCATGCTTGAACCCAAGAGGATTTTTTAAAAGATTAGAAAGTAAGAAAATGGCCACTACTACAGAACATGAGGACTTCTGTGAAAAAGCTATTGCCTTTCAACTCAACAACTCATCAGGAAGATGCCAGTTATTATGCTCATAATACTGCTATTTATAATAATAATAGTGAATGCACATTGTGTATGTATTCTATAATGTCTTTGAACATATTACCTCATTTAAGCCTTAACATGATGAGGCAGGTACTATTTTTATGAAAGAGTAGCAAAACCAAAGTTTGGAGTAGTAAAATTACCTGTTAAGGTCTCATTAGCAAAGTGCCAGTGATTCTAAAATAAACTCACAATGAAGTCATTCTTTAGTCTTACCTTTTAGATTCTCATCTCTAGATAATAAGTCCAAGAAATAAGAGAAAGTAAACTACTATCAGTTTAAATGAAAGATGAGGAGTAGAATCTCATAAAGTCAGAGATGAGACAACAAATACAAAATTATCCATATGTCCTACGTATTGATATAATACCATTATTTTTATCAGTTCACCTAACAAAGACTATGTTTTTTTATTGTCATAGTGGAGATCACAAGTAAACTGTTATAATGACAATTGTATTAGAAAAATAAAGCATAGCATTATCTCTTGCAAAGGGATTTTATGTTCTACTTCATTTGACTTCATGAGACAAGATATAATAAATACTATTATCTATTTGTGAACTTCTACAATATACTTATTCACTCTACACATTTCAAGCCTCAGTTTCCCCTCTAAAATCCTTCCAGCTCTAAAATTAAATGATTCTATAATTCTAAGTCTCAGCACTTTTTTGATATGCTTCTTTTATATACCTTATTTTTTTTTATGTCTTTCAGAATGTAAGACAGTTAATATTAACCAAATATTCTCAAATAATCTCATATACATTGGAAGTTCATTACAGCAATTTTAACTCCAACAAATCTTCATGTATCAACCTGTTATAAAATAGAGCATTTCCATGCCCAGCTGCTGTGGCTCAATCATTGAGCATTGACCCATGGACCAAGAGGTCACTGTTTCGATTCTTGGTCAGGGCACATGCCTGGTTGTGGCCTCTTTCCCCAGTAGGGGGCATGCAGGGGGTAGCCAATCAATGTTTCTCTCTCATCAATGTTTCTATTTTTCTCTGCCTTTCTCTAAAAAATCAATAAAACATGTAAAAGAAGGAAGGAAGGAAGGAAGGGAGGGAGGGAGGGAGGGAGGGAGGGAGGGAGGATGGATTCCAGTAAGGCAGAGAAATGCTATCATCTGCTACAGCTTCCTAAAACGTTCTTCACAAATGATGTTTTACGCTACGTGATTAGAAAGCACTGCTATCTTCCTTAAGGTTAAAACTGATAATTAGATATGTAAGAAATAATAACCTCTGCATAGAACTTTATTTATATCATTTACAAAGCAGAAGTAAAGAATCACAGAAAATGAAACAGTTTCATAACAGCAAAGAATCATGGCTGATATTTCTTGAGCATTTGGACTCCCCAGCACTTTACATACATTACTTCATTTAAATTAAATGTATTCATGATAACCAGCAATCATGGCTAAGATGTCTTGAGTTTTCCCATCATTTAATACAATAACCCTATGAAGTAGATAGTTAATATTCTACATAACATTATTATTATTTGGAATATTCACATCTTATTTGAGCTGGAATTCTCAAATGTTTTCCCATTAGTAGCAGAAACTATTATGGCCCATCAAACATCTAGTCTCCTCTTCTTCCTTTGCTAAGAGAACCCTAATTGTGTTGAAGGTGCCAATATGCCAATCAAAAAGCCTGCATTCTCAGCCTCTCCTGTAGGGTGAGGTGTCTCTGCTACACTCTCCTAGCCAATACTGCGTAAACAAAAATTTCTGATTAAGGAATTCCTAGTAAGCCTTTTTAAATAGGACAGTCTTAGCTGACTTGTTCCCTTTGCTATTTTGCCCTTTATCAACTTCTTCTTGTCTAAAGGATTGGAGTGCCAACTGCCATTTTTCAAGTACTAAAATGAAACGACTCCATTAGGATGGCGAGCAGCAAGTTAGAAGTCTTGGTCCCTGATTTTATGTGGAGAACCCCTCACCAATGCTGAATTTCTCACCATACGAACTTAAATAAACCCGATAAATTGCTTAAGTCCTTTTTTATTGTTTTTTCCCCTCCTGTTTTATGTAGCAAAATTCAATCTCTAACTAAAGTATAATATCAGACTTTAAATATCTTGTAGAAATGAAGAAAGGGGGTCTTTGTACACATAAAAATCAGTCATGACCAGTTAGAACAATAATCTCCCTCTAATTTTCTATGACTAACTGTGATGAGGACGTCATTCAACTGCTGTCTGCTATTCAGATGTCCAAAATCCCACAAGGACCCTAAATGCCCAGCCTCCCCTTAAACATTCCACAAAACTAAAGCCAGCATTGACCTTATTCTTGCCCAGTGGCCTAGAATGTTTAATGTCAGTACAGCACCTTCTAGTACTTGCTTATATTTTACTTATCACATTATGATTTTCCTGTATAGTTCCATTGAGACTGTTTGTTTTTTTTGTTTTTTTACTAAATAACCTCAGTTCTTTGCAAGTAGAAACTGTGTGTGTGTGTGTTTTATATGCTTTCCATAAATACGTTGTAAACTCCTATACACGTTAACTTTCTTGTTGATTATTAGAATAAACTTTTATCCTACTTTAACTCTTGATAATCAGATGGTGGTGGAGGACTATGGGTCTCTGTAAGCCATGGCGTAAGTACCTCTGTATAGCAGCCTAAAAATGTGGTTCCCGCTCACTACCAAGTACAGTTCTAGACACAGAAGATAGTCAGTAAGTATTTAAATACAAAGTGTAATTAAATATAATTATATCACTTCAATTTCTATATCCAGGTGGTCCTGTTACTTCTAAGTTACAAATTCTTAGACACTTTTTTTTTATAATACCTTTTTATACTTCTTCATACCCAATTTCTTCATCTGTAAACTGGTATGTTTAATAGTGAACCAAAATAATAGTAGTGAAGAAAAATAAAATATTTAATCATAAAGCATATAATATAGTATTTGGTACATCAAAAAAATCCAATAATTATTTGATATTATTATTTTCCTCTGGTCTCTTTCAGTAGGTTTAAGGTGATATACTCATCTTGCCCTGGCCGGTTTGGCTCAGCGGTTAGAACGTCAGCCTGCGGTCCGGAGAGACCCGGGTTTGGTTCCCGCTAAGGGCACGTACTTCGGTTGCAGTTTGTCCCCGGCCCTGGTTGGTCGTGCGGGTGGCAGCCACTCGATGTGTCCCTTCACGTCGATGTTTCTCTCTCTCTCTCTCCCTCCCACTCTATCTGTACAAAAAATGGAAAAATATCCTCGGGTGAGGATAAAATAAATAAATAAAGTGATATACTCATCTTTAGTCACTAAAATTAAGAAACTGGGGTAATACACAGAAATTATATCATGTTTCAAATTATGGTATTATGCTTATCTTTAAAATATAAATAAATTGAATACTATTTCAATAGCCAATTCTTTCCATTATTATTAGTCTAGCAGACATCAAAGATTACTTAATAAAACAGTGACAGATATAGCAACACAATACTTTCATGCATCATTTTTTATATATTTTAAGAAAACAGAGTGCTCACTGAGGATAGTGCCCACATGACTGAGACTAGTTCTCACCCGGGAAGATGTTTAAGGGGGCCACACACTGCAAACAAATGGTCCTGGGTGGATTTTACCCAGGGCACATCCTGTTTTTCTTTCTGTACCACTCTGCACCTCTAGGTGTGTCAGGACCCTTCCTCTTTTCCAAAGTGGTGCCTTTAAAAAGTGTGGTCTTCACACTCAGTTTGGGTGGGCTCAGTAAATCTGGAGCATGGGAAGTGATCCTAAAAGGATTGCTGTTCAGAGACAGCGTTCATGCTCTGAACCACAGTCAGGAGCACAGGGAAGTGATGGTCACCAGGCTTCACCGCCCTTCCTTGGTGCTTCCTCTCTTGATGCTAGTGGCATTTCTCTCCAAGAGACCCTACGAGATGGTCATTCTTCACCGCCATCAAGCCCCAGAGCCTCTTGTGGTACAGAAGGTGGTAGAGTCTTCTGCCTCTTTCTTTGCTATCTTTCTAAGGTATTGTTAGACCCCGCATTTTTAACAATAATGAATATCTAAATGTTAAAGTAAAATCATAAAAAATACTAGCAACTGTGCTACAGCTAAAGATGTTTAGAATATTAGGTTTGAATTGTATTGATAACAGTGACATCAAATAACAAACACTTTAAAGCAAAAGATTAACTCCCTCATTTTTTGAATTGTCTGAAACAAAATAATTGAAAGACTTTTAAAAACTGGCAAAAGTATTTATAATACATACAAAATTAATGTTTTACTATCTTCAATATATGGAGAGTTTTTAGAAATTAATTTTTAAAACATATATTCCAATGAACAAATGAGCAAAGAACATGAACAAGTAATAAAATACACATATGCGTGAGCACAAAATTAATGATAGACCAGGAAAAAGTTTTAAGTTCAATTTTTTAGCTAGTGAATTAAATGCTGTTGAATCCATGAGTTTTTCACCTAGCAAATTTACTTTAAAATTGATAATACTTGGGGATGATAAAGAAAGAGTAATGCAGCAACCGTCAACATGCTGAGTGTGCATAAATTGGTACACCTGTACTGGATGAAATTTTGGAAAAATATACCCATTTTTGAATTCCTAAAATTATGACAATAATTTTTCCTCCAAGAGTTCACCCTAAGAAAATGATTATAGCTGTGCCAAAGATTTATTTACCAAGGTTTTTTATCATATGCTTGTTTAAAACAGCCAAAAACATGGAACTCACTTGAAGCCCAACAATAGGGAATTGGTTGAATAAAATATAATGGAAGATTATAAAAACATTATGAATGAGATTGAAAAATAATATCAAGGTTGATAGAAATATATTCATGTTATATTGTGGGAAAAATTTACAAAATTGTTCATACAGCATGGTTCATTTTATAATATTTGTAAGTAAAAACATCCATGAAAATAAAGAAAAACAATACAACCACAATAGTGCTTATTTCTGGTTGATGATACTGCAGTGTTTCGTATTTTCTTTTTATCTTTTATCTACAATGAACATTGATTATTGTTATAAAATTATTATTTTAAAATATTAACATTAACGGCAAATAAGTAGGTAATCAAGTAGTTAAGTAATGAAATTTGATGCAATTTGAGAAGGTTGGCTTGAAATATGTAAGAGGGGCCATGAAAGCATATAAATCCTTCTGTGGGAATGAGGACAGCAATTGTGCAATGGAAAGAATGAAACCAAATAAAACAAGTGTGCAGAGGAAGACAATCTGAGATTTAAAATGGTCAAGAAGAAAAAAGATACCATCTGACTATTAGATCAGGAAAAAAAGGAAAGAAACTAGCTCTAGTAGATTTGAGTATTATAAATGACCTTTGTACATACAAAATAATGTGTTTTTCTGTGGTGCAAATGTGATAATGGCCAAATTACTTACTCTGAAATGCAAACATCTTAAAGAGGAGCTAGTAGAGCACTAGAAGCAGTTAATTGATCTCCAGCATGACTGGGATTTTCAGGCTGGTGTTAAGTTTAACAATCTTGAAAGGTGTTTTGGAGTTCAAATGCAAAATAAGTCCCTCCCTTGGAGGGAATTCTGTGAATTAGTTGGAGACACAGGCATTTACAGCTCACAGGTTTCCTCATTTGCTGGAGGATATCGTTATCTTTATAGTTCTATATATAAAATAGGCAAGTGTCCTAGGTCATGCCTCTTCCCATGAAAACTTGATCATGTGCTGAGGGGTGAAGGGAAGCCCAGGAAAGTCAGCCAATGGACAGAGATACAGAATATATAAACAGACACAAAAGCACATCAGTTTAAACAACTGATGCCTATCCCCAACCATAAAGGAATTATCCTCTTGGGGGAAATGGTTATTTCTGAGGATTTCTCATGAACACTCCTCGAATTTTCCTATGTTCCAAAAAACTACCATATAAAAAATTCCACCACACTAGTATTCATATTTTCCAGCACACAGGTGTATAGAATGCTATAACAATAGGCTACAAACCAGGCGAAAGTCTTTGTGGTTAATGAAACCAACTTGCCTTGAGAAGTAGGTATACTGAATTTACTACTAAGCTCATTTTCCTTATATGCAAAAGTGAGATAACAATTCCTCAGTTGCAGGTTTGTTTAGAAAAAGTAATAATAATACATAAGTGCCTGCTTCTTAATAAACAATAGCCATCAAGACATCGAATTTTTTTAGGGCAGAGTTGGAGAGGGCTTGTTGTAAATGTGTAAGACAAGAAATATGTATAATTTGAGCTAAAATACGTCATTAGACTAGCAGTGTTTTCATTGACAATGTCTTATCTAAAATGCCACAAAAAGCAAAAGCAAAATTTAAATGCCTGTATTTAGAATAAAGTTAGAGATTTATTTCAAATTTATATTTTTATCAGGAATGGCCATCATTTTAACTTTTTTATTTTTTAGCTCCATTCACATTCTCAGTGACAAGTACATTTGTACCATTTTTTGACAATTCTATAAATTTAGCATGGTATATGGGAAAAAACATACTTATATTAATGTCAAAAGATTGGTGAGAACACTTCCTACTCAAAATAAGTAAAACATCTCTGTAAGTCGGTAAAGAAATAAGAAAAGTATGGGGACATTGTTCAGCTAATTTTAGTTTGAGGAGTTTTCTTATCTTTTTTTCTTTTTTCATCTCAACGAAGTAGGCTGTTTTGCCTTATTCATAAAAGATATTTAAAGAAAAGGACCTTTTCAGATATAACGATTTCAAAGTATCTTATCCAAGCTTATTTTAGCTTGTCCTTATAGAAGCAAATTTGCTGAGCCATTGATTGCATCCTCTAACCATTACAATATGGTGACATAATGACAATGACATGGTCAATCAATCAGCGATACGTTCATTTCAGTCTAACAAAATTTGAATCAAGTGCTTTAGATCTAGAAAAAGACTTCAGCCCTCTACTTTCAGAGAGGGCAAGCTGTTAATACCAAAACCTGATTTAAAACTCAGGCATTCAGCTCTGAGGCGAAGGTAAAGTATTGGCATTTCTGAGAAAGGGTCAGGAACAGATTTTAACTGTCAGTTTTTAAACACAATACTGCAAAGCACACCATCTACATAATGCTCCTTAGTTAAATGGTTTGTCTTGTGATTTCCAAAGTTGTGAATAGGATGGAATTGTAGAACAGGATGATAAATATTTGAATATCTACTCAAATATTATTTATTATGACCATAATGCCTTCAGTGTGAATTTATCCATCAACAAAATGGGAATCGTAACACCTTCCTCACAGGTGTGTTAAGAGAATTTAATGAGAGAGACCATGAAAGTCAAACCCATTTGTAAACTATTAAAAAAAAAATGTAAAATTGCATAGGGGGGATATGATAATTATTAATTAGCTTACATAAATCCTGGCTCCTTTCTTATGAATGAATTTGATTTCAGAGGTCTCATGGCTCATTCCAGCAGCATAGCTCTTATATTTAACATACTGAGGTTTCTTACCAGTGGGATTTTTGCTATGCAATAAGAAAATATAAGTAATTATCTAAAAAAAAGACCATCTAATTATATCAGAGGGTTCTAATAACAGCATAAACCATGAAAGTGGAACCTAAGTGCTTTATTATCAGAATCATAAAACAGAAATATAGTCTGTTATTGCATTATTGCAAGTTCTTTATTTTTATAATGCAGATTTGAGAGTGCTTTCCAAATGGTCATGTTTATACTAAATATGTTCTTGTTAATTTTTCATATTGATATTAATATTATTTCATAATATCATGCTATTTTACTAATGGATTTTTAAATAAATATATGATAGTTTATACATTAAAAAAAAACATGATGGTGTTGAGTTCTCTACTATAGTCATTAATTTTCCCATGTTACCTAGCAATTAGGTCTGTATCCTATTGGCAAAAATATACACAGGGCCATTTGCACATAATTCACACCCGTACCTAATGATAACCTCATACACTCTTTTCCCAGCGCTGAAGCACATATGTTTAAGTTTGAAAAGCATTGCCAGAAGAATGCCTTTGGAAAAAATCCTACTGCAGATGAAGTTTCATCAATTGCTGCTTTTTTTTCTACTGTATACTTTACGAATTGCCTCATCGTAATTAACTCCAACCACTGGAATTAATTACTCCATATGATTTGGAAATTGGTCTTCTCGATTCCTCTGAAATTTGTTGAGCTCACCCCATGAAAACAGGGGAAAGGGTGTGAATAAAGCAAAAACTGTATTTGACAAACTGAACGTGTTTTAGTGTTTGGTTGCTTGGGCTGAAATTTATAACAGCCAGTCAGCTGATTGCATCAGCATTACCAAACTTAAGTTTGGATGCATATTCTTTCTGAATGCCTTACCCAATTACTTTCATAAAGAAATCTCTTTGTTCGGCTGGTGTGGCTCAGTGGTTGACCATTGACCCATGCACCAAGAGGTCAAGGGTTCGATTCTTGGTCAGAGCAAGACTTGGTTGTGGGCCAAGTCCCCAGTGGGGGGCATGTAGGAGGTGGTCAATCGATGTTCTCTCTCATCGATGTTTCTATCTCTCTCTAAAAAATCAATAAAAATTTTTTTTAAAAGAAATCTCTTTGTTGAATATGTTCATATCTTACCAAATAAAAATGTATTATAAATACTTCTGAATTCCTCTCAGGTCATTTATCCTTACATGAGTCTCATACCTCTATCCCCATTTAAAGCACTAAATGGAAGTAACTTGTGTTTTAAAAAACAACTAATTCTGAAGAATTCCCTGCTCATTCTGGAAAACATATTCTTTCCCCTGAGTATCCATAGGACATTTACTCAACCTTGATTCTTCTCATTGATTTTGTCTCCCCACAGAAAAGCAACTTCATTTTTTGTCCTGCTGATTTGTTTTAATCAAGTTGCTCAGTGATATAAAACACAAAATAACGGAAGATGAGTTTTGCTTGTTTACTCTGGAAGTGTTCTGGAGTAGTTTCGGTTTCTGCTTCCCTTTCCCAGGCTCGGTCTGAGTAGGGCATCCGTTGTTAATGGCCCTTCGGTGACCACACTGCAGAAGCCGCACAGGGCAACGAGCTGGCCTTACCCCGGGGCCCTGCCTCCTAGGGCACTTAATGGCGTTTAGGGCCAACTGACGCAGAACAAAACCTTTCCCCTTGGTCAAAATTAAATCTATGTCTTGCCATGGTTTTGAGCTATGTATACAATGTTTTCATCTCACAGTGGAGGATAATGTTTCCAAAAAGGGCCCTAAGCTCTCCCCTGAATTCCAAAACCATATATTCAACTATCTGCTTCACATTTCTATTTAATGGATGATTGATAGGAAAAGACATCTCAGACTTAACATATCCAAAGCAGAACTCTTGATTTTCCCTCCCCAAAAGTGCTCCTCCTTGCATCTTGGTAGATGATAACTATCTTCCGGTTCTTTGAGACAATCATTTTGAACTTGCCTTTCATCTTTCTTTTCCTCACCTTTGTATCCAATGGGTTTTTAATGGATAAATGAATCATCTCACTCTCTGGAGAGGATTTCTAACCACTTCCAGTGCTAGGACCCTAGCTGGGGCCACCATCAGCTTGCACATAGATTATGTCAATGGGCTCTGAGGTGGTCTCTCTGTTTCTTTTGCTTTCTCAGTCTATTTCCCTTTTGGCTGCCAGAGTAGTCCTTATTAAGCATAAAATACATCATCTCACTCCCTTTATCAAAACTCTTCAAAGACTTTTCTTCTCATTGAGGAAAAAATCTGAAGTCCTCGTCATAGTTTATAAGATTATTTTCATGATTTGTCCCCTGACTATTGCTCTGACCACACCTTTTGTCACCATGTCATTTTCTCTGCTCAAGCCCTAGGACCTTCTTGCTGTTCTTTGAGTAAGCCAAGCACACTCTTACTTCAGGCTCTTTGCATTTACTGTGCCTTCTTCTGGGCCAATCTTCCTCCAGCTGTTCCAAGAAGGACAAGGGTAGCTTTTGAAAGAGAAGCAAAAGCATGAAGGAGAGTTAGAGGAAGTTTGGGGTCTCAGAGCTCTTTGGAAAATGGACTTGGGGCTTGAGTCAATTTTTTCCAAAGCTAAAAGTACAGGGGAGCTCCAGCTGGCAACCAGGCTATACTAAAAAGTGGTTGACAAGTCTCTGACTCTGCCCCTCAAAGGAAATACTTACTCATGGTTATCATAAACCAGATGGTTTGCATATGTTATTTCTGTAAATCCCCACAACAATACCTTGAGATTTATGTGATTATTATCATCAGGTTGCACACATAAACAAGGTTTATATGTCTCACACGTGGAGAAGGTTCGTCACGTAGCCAAGGAAGAAAGTTCAAACCAAGATCCAATCATAGATCGAGGCAACTCCAAAGCTCATGCTCTTTTCTTCATGTCATGCAGGCTCCCAGTGAAATAACATAGGTGTTTAACATGCCTCAGACCATTTACTACAATCCCCATGACTTCCCACCTCCCTGTTTCTGACATTCCATTGGAACATCCTGTTACATTCTCAATCCCTTTTTACATTCAGACTTATACTTCCAGGACTAGCTCAAATGATTGGCTAGATTTTCCCTACGACCCTCCTCCCCACCTCAAGTAGGAATCAGAGACTCTCTCTCCCCACCCCCTCATGGTTTGTGTCTCTATTCTGGCCTTTTTGTACCCTCATTGCTATTAGTGGTGCACATATCTAATTCCACCCTATCAATTCTAAGTAACTAGAGATCAGAGACATATTTTCATCCTTCAACACGTAGGACAGTGACTTACACACTTTAGATGCTCACTGACACTGTTGTAGTTGAAGGGAATTGACTGGAAATAATGCTCAAAGTTTTAGTTTACTTGTTATTGGTAATAATAGCTTTCATTGATCACTTTACTAGGTGCTTGCTAATCCTTTACATGCTACATCTCAATTTATTCCTCATAATAATCCTCTGACCTGAGTAATATTATTTACATATAACATGAAATAAAACTGAACAACTGAGAGGTAAATCAATTTACTCGTGGCCTCAGAGCTAGGAATGGCAGGAACCCAGGCAGTGTGAATTGAGAGACCTCTTGAATGAATCACAACACTACCCAAAATTGAGTTTTGTGACCTCAGTTCGTACTCCAGCATTGCCTCTTCCACTCCAGTCCTGGCCCCTGCTGCCCACATCATGCAAGTCTGTGCCCTTGCTCATTTTAAGCTGTGATTCAGGGCAGGACCCAGGAGCCGGACAGGTTCATTTTTCAAGAGGTAGTTGTCATATCTGTGGAGAGTGGCTGGATGTGCTACGGCTAAAACGAGTGTCAGAATTTTGAATTCCAGGTTGAGATCTTCATTGCATCCAAATAGTATCACTGATGACTCAAAATCAGTCTGGCCAGAATTACTCATCTGAAAAGTAAAGAATCCTTTCCTTTTTTTTTTTTTTTTTTTTTTTAATGCTGAAGATATGTAGAGACTCAGGAGACCTGTTAAAGTGTGTGGTTTTGGCCTGCAGTTATCATCAGGCCTGACAGATATGATACACACAGCTATTAAACTGTGGACATGGGACCAACACATGGGTGTGTGCTGGCCACAGCCACAGCCATCCAGACTTCAAATCACCTACCAGACAGCAGACATCCCCGCTGCCTGAGACAGCGGGGCTGCTGCCTGAGCCCTTACAAACCAACCTGCAGAGAGGATTAAACTCTTAATGATTTTCAAAGACAATGGCCGATAAGTTAACTAAAATATGAGACTGATTTGAACGTTTAAAACTAGTATTTTTCCATTTGGATGTCCATATATTTTACATCTTTAAAAAGAAGCATGCTTTTTCTCTTAATAATAATGCATAATCAAATTTCAAAAACTGTACAAGATGGATAACTGCTTAATTTGCAAGTGAAAATTAATTTCTTCATCTCAGATGTAACTGATGGATTTCAGTACTGATTTGAGACATCTTATACCATTCTAGTAACATCATCAGTGAAGGAGGAGTTTGGGGTGTTACCTGTCACATTCTTCAATTCAGTGACAATGTTGAATGTTCATCATTAACAGAGGGAACTAAGGAAGTTCCCTTAAGCTGGATACAACAGGGTTTACAAACAATAGCGCACACACACACACACACACACACACACACACGGGAAGCCAGTGATTTGTTTGTCATTCGAGATGGAGCAAGGGGGGGATTGGTATTGTTTAAGTTGAGTCAAGTAGCAGAAAGTCTGAATTTAAATGTAGCTCATTTGATTTTATTACTGAGTACACTTGGAAATTATTAGATCTGTCTCTTTATGTCCATGCCTGCTGCCCTCTTTTTGGTCATTAGATTATTTGATTTGACACCCACCACACAAAAAGGTTGTTCTTTCTGCTCTATCAGGGCTGATATGAAGAATGGAGGAGGAAGAAAAATTGCACAGCTGGTAGTACAGTGAACCCAAAAATATACAGAAATGTACCAGAGGGAATAGTCATCAACACGAAGTGAACAAGCACCCAGACTATTGATTACATGCTGCTCACAGAACACCAGGCGTTTCTGCCAACTCCTTTCTACTCATACGCTGATCTGCAGACAGCATGTTGTACCTTGCATCATCAGTTTTGATGAATAATGCACTGATAAGCACTGCAGCCAGTATTCTGGGGGAGCTGGGAAGCCAGATGTCATCTGGACCTCCAATAGTTTGAACCCTGGGTCTCTGACAGACACTGATAAAAATATGAGGCAGGCACTGCAGAGTGGGCAAGGCCACTGTAAAATTCTGGTGAATATTATGGTGTTTTGGAAAATGAACAAGAATCAGCTTTGTTACAAGCAGGCATGAGGGGACTGCTTAAATCGCATCCGTTACTAAGTGGTCATGTTGGCCAGGTGAACTTGAATCTGAGGCTTATCCAGAAAGCTCACACAAGCATGCACAAAGAAAGGGCTTTTGAGGGAAAAGCATTTTTAAAGGGCTTAAATCCACAAGGCTGCAAATGGGCCATCGTGACAAACAGATGGAACATGCTCTTTTCCCTCCACGATGGAATTCAGAGGGTGGTTATGACAGATTTCAGTGTCGCTGTAGTGGGAGGGTGCACAAGATCGGATGGGCCCCCCGTGCACTGCACGCTCGAAGCATTTCAGCAGGAGTGCTGCACAGATCATGTTTTAATTCCATCATTACAGGTAAATGTTCAAAAGGATCAATTAGACACAAGGTTTCCTCCACCCGGTGACTGCAGACCTACCTCACGTTGTTTTATGAGTGAAACCTGGAGTTGGAGCAACAATTGTCTTTGCTCTATTTAATTCTTCATCTAGACAACAGATTTTTCTGACCCTAAATTCAACAGTGGTCTCTGGCTTCATCAGTTGCAGTTGCCCTTCCTTCTCTGCTTTGTTCCAGCCCTTGATCTCCCCATCCGAGTGTCTGCACTGCAGGATACCCTTCTACCCTCTTCCAGGACCACCTCTTCCACAGTATCATCAACCTCTCTGGCCTGAACTGTCAGGGTTGAACACTGATACCTGGCAAATCTACTCTCAAAGCTGGAAGGATTCAACATTAAATTATCAACCTGGGAGATTTAAGTTACAAACATAGCAAAGCTCAGGCTACACTTTGAAACTGTCTCATTTTGGAAAAGATGAATTGTGATACACAATCCCCCGGCTTGGAGGTTTCCCTTTTACATGCATTGCAATCCCTGTATTCCACATCCCGTCATTCTGGCCAAGCACCAGAGGTCTGGGTTGCCATTGCGTGGAATGTATAGACAAAAAGCAGGCTGATTTGGGGTAGCATTTATACATACCCTATTAAAACAGCCTCTTCAGTCTCATCATTAATACATAACGGGCAAAACTCAAATGATATCAAAGTGGTTTTTCAAAATCTCTTAAGTAGCCCATGAAATATAATATAAAAGCTTTTGTGTATACAAACACATAGTAGACAGTCCAGTGTGGCTGTCATCAATAAGTCAACAAACAACAAGTGCTGGTGAGGGTGGGAAGAAAAGGAAACCAACCCTGGTGCTCTGCTGGTGGGAATGCAGACTGGAGCAGCCACTGTGGAAAACAGTATGGGCGTTTCCTCAAAAAATTAAAAGGGGAACTGCCATTTGACTCAGTGACTTCACTTCTGGGAATATATCCTAAGAATCCCAAAATACCAATCAGAAAGCATATGTGTACTTCTGTGTTCATTGCAGTGGTATTTACAATAGCCAAGACCTGGAAACAGCTCAAGTGCTCATCAGTAGATGAGTGGATAAAAAAGCTGTGGTACATTCACACAGTGGGATACTATGCGGCTGTAGAACAGAAGAAACTCTTACCCTTTGCAACAACATGGATGGACCTGGAGATTATTATGCTAAGCAAAATAAGCCAGTAAGAGAAAGACAAATACTGTATGATCTCACTTATATGTGGAATCTAATGAACAAAATACACTGATGAACAAAATAGGACCAGAGGCATAGATACATGGAACAGACTGACAGATCTCGGGCGGGGGGGGGGGGGGGGGGGGGGCAGGGACTGGAAGAAATTAACCAAAGAACATATATGCATAGCCCATGGACACTGAAAACAATGTGATGAAGGCCAGGGGAGAGGGGCAAAGGGGAGAAAATGTGGGACATTTGTAATAGTATCAACAATAGAAGCACATATTTTATAACAGAGTTTCTCAGCATGGCCAGAAGTGCACCCTGAGGAGATCCCAGACTCTCGCCTCATCCTCACTCCCTGCCTGTGCTCTGAGCGGAAGCAGGCTCACCAATATGGTCTTTCTTGGGGTGTTTTTGTTTTTCATTTGTTATTATAAAAGATTGAAACACAAAGGAATAGAAAGAATAGAAACTGAACATCCAAACAGCCTTTACTAAATTGTAAAACATGTTAATTTGGGCATATTTGCTTCACCTTTTTCTGGGGACATTGAAAAATAAATTCAGATATTATATTTTACCTGAAAAACTCTAGAAATTACCTCTTTTAAAATACATTTTCTTCCCTGGATTTTTATCACACCTAACAGAATTATAATTTCTTAATATAGTCTAATATCTAATCCATATTTAAATTTCCTCTAGTATGAGTACGCCACAACATATCATTTATAGCTAGTTAATTCAAACTTGAATCAATTATATAGCATGCATTGTATTTTCTTTCCCCTGCACTAATTAAATATTTAAATGGGTATTCTCTCCCTCTCTCTTTCTCTTCTCTTCCTCCTCTCTCTCCCTTCTTCTCCCCCTGACACCCTCTCCCTCTCTCAACTCTTGCTCAGAAACCATGTTCTGTGAGCAACATTATGGAAATCACATTATCTATGCCTCAGCTGCAGATTTAGATCCACCCAAATCTAAAATCCTTTTTGGCCAATCGACAGAATACTTGATTTTATAATTTTGCAGCTCAGCTACTGTTACCACTCTGCTATCATATCATGGTTCTAGTCAAGAAGTCAAAAACCAGCCCCTTGACATCCAGGAGCTAGGACTCAGTGCTGTTTGAAGCCAGGCCATGTATGTTCTTCTGTTGAAAACAATTTCACAGAACACCAAAATCAGACAAGGTCACTTCAGTATAACAAGGTCACTATAGTTTTATCTGAACACAGACATGAACAAGGTCATTATGCCACTCACAAAATATTAACATCCCTGTCTACGGGCTAATAAGAATGACTGCTTCTTCTTTGCCATTAGAGCTTTATCCAGAAGTGGCTGGATGTATGGTGATAATGTCCAGTCTCTTTAGAGGAATTAGCTGGTACTGCAGACATAATATCAGACCTTCTTCCTATCCATGTCTTGTGTGTAGAAGTTTACCAGAAAGTAGAGGCAGGCAAGAAGCAAATGTTTCACCATATCCCACCCTGGCCTCTGCTCAGATCCAGGCAGTCGTGCTAATGAATAGAAGAGAAAGGGAAGAGAAAAGCCCAAAGCAAGAGGAAGTTATTCTTCTTTAGTGTCTGCGAACTATGCCCAATAGAGACAACTTAAACAAGAAGAGCAAGAGCCATGACCCCTGGAGTGCTTCTCCAATTTTAATATGTACGTGTATCTCCTACAAAATTGGTTCCAGTGAAAATCCTGATTCAGAACTTCTAGGCCGGGCCTGAGAGTCTGCCTTTCAAACTCCCAGGTGCGGCCGGCGCTGCTAGTTCTAGAGATGACATTCAAGCATGGCTTTAGAAAACTAACTAAAAATATTGCTCTCTCTGAGATGAACAATTACAAAACCATCTTAAAAATCGGAACGCCTTTTCCTGTGACCAAAATTCACTTAATTATTTGCTAAAGAGGCAGGGAGTTCAAGGCCAAATTTGAAAGATGCATGTTATAGACTCCCTAATCCAAAAGAGGACAAAGAAGTTATTAGCTGTCATCTGGCCTATAAAATTGTGTCAGTCAGAAAGGATGTCCTCAGAGAATTTCAGGGGGCCTGCTGTCTTTCAGTGGGTTTTCCAGAAATGCTAACTAATTTGGATGATATAGATGTTTTTGTCAAACCTCCAGGAGATAATAAACAATAGCTATATGACCATTCTTTGTTTTTATTATTATTCACATAGTATTTATTGAGAGCCCACTATGTCTTAGGCACTTGGCTAGGTATTAAAGATACACAGTATCCAAGCCGACACATTACTTTATGTAGAGAGCCCTGGATGGCATGGGAGAAGACAACAACTTCTCTGAGGTTCCAAAGACAATTTCCCATGGAGAAGTCTGAAAGTGAAGGTGATGGGCTGGAGCAGCCCCTGGCCACCCTGTAGCAGTCTGGAGAAAAAGGGGGATCAAACCTGAACTTCACCTATGAGTCTGGGCTTAGGAACAAGCTATGAATTCTTCTCTCTATTTAACACCCATTTCTTAAAACCCGGCCCTTAAGTAAAAACCTCATAAAATTTACAACATGATATTTGCAAATGCAATCCTGGAGAAATTGGGACAGGATAGAGTTCAAATGGAATTGAACTCTATTGTGCAAATAGACTTCAGAAAACAACAATGATCCACGCCTGAGAACAGCAGGTGCAGTTGCCAGTAAAGTTAGTTGTCTGTCGTGAGTGGATCTACTGTCTCATGAGGGAAGCTGACTCCAAGGCAACTGCTCGGCAGCCAGTGAGAGGCCAGGGTGGAAGAGTCTGGAATTTGCACTCAGAACATGTAAAGCAGCATCTTGGAAAGCCCCCTGAGACATGAGAACCAGTCGCTTTGGGGTGACGGCATGTGCCTCATTCCATGTGCACCAATTTCATAGCTTGACGCTCAGTGTTATCTAATCTCCCTTATTTCCAAGTTCTTCCATGTATTTAGAATATTGGGGCCATATAATTAAATACTGTCTTAATACTGGAGTCCTAATCTACAGTGATCACCAAATAATAGCATTTATTAAGAAGTTGAAGTTTCCTTCCTGCTAATTTCTGTCCCTTGCTCCTCCTCTCCTGCTCTGTCCTGTTTGTCCACAGCATTCACAACTCCATCTGCAGTGCAGAATGTGAGCACTATTTCATCCCCAGGGACAGTCCTTCTCTGCCATCTGCACTACAGCAGCAGTAATTCCGGCGAACGTGTTTAAAACAACAGTATGTCATCGAGAGACAGGAGTCTCTGGAAGGCTCTTTTAGGGTACACAGGCTCCTCTCGTGATCTCCTTTCCATTTTTCTCTCTAGAGTCAGTTTTGTTGATACACTGTAATGCCTCAAAAAGGTCCCACTTATTCTAGAAGTAGACTCTTAAAGTGAGGATTTTTAAATTTGTAAAATCATTTTGAAAGCTGAATTCGGGCCTATAAATAACTGAGACAGACCCTATTGACTCTAAATTTTGCTGTTCAACGGTTTAGGAAACTGCATAGAATTTAATTCAAGTGTATTTATAATGATTAGTTGGTAGCTTCATTCATTTCAAAATATAAATATGAGATTCTCTTAAGTTATTAGTTCATTTAGTGAATTTGGAACATTGTGTTTGAATGTATCTTGAAATAATGGGACTATTGTGTAAAATAAGGAAACCAAACACATTAACAATTCTCAATAAACAGGTTACAGATTTAATAGCAAATCTACTTTGTGGTGGTCACATAGATGTGCACTGATGAAAAAAATTATTAGCACAACTGGTCAGCAAAACAGTGGATACTGGAAATCAGCTTTTGCTGGGCTCTCTGCAGTAACTGACAGACGTCATTCTGTACTCCTGACAAATGAGAATGTGCCTTTCCCCTGCTGCTCAGGTGTGTAATACCCAAGAGCAGTGTCCCATGTTCTGCCAACAACGGCTCTCTCAGGAGGAAAATACTGGTGAGGATGAGAGGTCTCTCAAGACTATGGTTCAAAATCTCTGACTCAGGCCTGAGGGCAGGGAAAGGAGAAAGTCTGTCCAATTCAGGCCCATACTAATATTTTGTAAAGGAAAGAAAGAAAGAAAACTAGGAAAGTCTGGTAAAAAAGAAATACCTAAAAGTTTGTGCCAACTTATTTTATTATAAGAGAATTTAGAGGAAAAGTTTAATTCTCTAGTATTGTGTACAGTAAATTGGGATCAGAAATCTTTATCTTGAAAGCTCATATGCTACCCTGGCCACTTTTGCTCATCAGTTAGAGCATCAGCCTGTGGACCAGAGAGTCCTGGGTTCAGTTCCCACTAAGGGCACATACCTCCGTTGCAGTTTGTCCCCGCCCCGGTCGGGGTCGTGTGGGTGGCAACCTCTCAATGTGTCTCTCTCACGTGGATGTTTCTCTCTCTCTCTTCCTCCCTCTCTCCCTTCTGCTCTATCTGAAGATGGATGCAAAAGTGTCCTCAGGAAAAAAAGGAAGCTCGTATGCTAATAATCTGCTTTTTAAAAAGTATAGTTTATTTCTGCATCAACTCCTTTCCCCTCCCCTCCCCACTCATATACATTTTGTTTAATCTTCACCTGAGGATATGTTTTTTTATTGATCTTAAAGAGAGAGAAATGAAAGGAGAGAGAGAGAAAAAAAAAGAGGAAGAGAGAGAGAGAAATATCCATGTGAGAGAAAAACATCTATAATGTATGGGTTGCCTCCTATATGTGCCCCAACTGGGGATCAAACCCACAACCTAGGTATGTGCCCTGCTCAGGGAATTGAACCCATGACCTTTTTGGTGTATAGGATGATACTCCAACCAACTGAGCCACCTGGCCAGGGCTCTCACACATTTTTAATAAAATTTGTATTAATACACAAATAACTAAAGTATACAAATCATATGTGTGCAAGTCAATGAATTTTTACACAATGAACACACCTACATAATCAACACCCTAAAGAAAAATAAATATCACCACCAGCCCAGAAGCCTTCCCTGTCCCTATCCTCTCTTCCAAAGGTGACACTCTCCTGACCTATAACACAATAGATTAATTTTGCCTAATTTTCAACTTTATATGCATGAAACGATATAATATACACCCTTTTGTGTCTGACTTCTTTCATTCAACATTGTAGCTGAGGTGTATTCATGTCATTGCACAGAGCAGTGGTTTGTTCATTATCACTGAGGTGAGGAATTTCATTGTGTGAATATATTAGAATGTATCCATCCTGTTGTTGGTAGACAATTGGGTTGTTGCCAGTTTTGAACTATTATGAATAATGCTGCTGTAAACATTCATAGATATATTCATATATATTTTGGTGAATATACCTATGCCTTTCTGTTAGAATGGAATCGCTAAGTGACCGGAGTATTCTGTTTTAGTAGATACAGTGGTTTTCCAAAGAGGTTGTCCCAATGTACAATCTTATCTGCAGTGTATGAAAATTCCAGTTGCTCTATGGTTTAATCAACATTTGGTTTCTCGGTCTTTTTCACTGTAGTCTTTCTAGTAAGCAAGTAGTAGTATTTCATAGTAGTTTTAATTTTAATTTTCTTAATGACTAATGATGTCAGACACTTTCTCATATGTGTACTGTATTGTCAAAATGGGTATTCATGATTATAAAGTACTTATTAAATTCTTTTGCCAATTTTTCTATTGATTGTCTATCTTTTTATTAATAATTCATAGACATTGCTTATATATTCTGGATATACATACTTTATTGGTTATACTGCAAATATCTTCTCTATGGCTTAACATTTTACTATGTTGGTGATATGTTTTGATAAATTATAATCTCATTTTTTACTATTTTCCTTTATGCTTACTGCTTTTTGTGTTGTGTTTAAGAAATATCACCATCCCCAAGATCATGAGTATCTTCTTTCTTGTTACCTTCAAGAATTATTGACATTCTATCTTTCATATTTAAGCCTATGGTCCTTCTGAGATTGATATTCATTTACGACAAGTTTCTCATACTTGACATTATTGACACTTTGAAACCAGATCATTCTTTGTTGTGTGGAACTATCCTATGTTTTGAAGAATGTTTAGCAGTGTCCCTAACCTGTACCCACTAGATGCCAGTAGACTACACCTTCTCGGTCATGACAATAATGTCTCGAGGCATTCCTGATGCCCCTGGGGGTAAGGAAGCTCAAATCACCCCCATTGAGAACCACTGATTTATGGTATTTATTTATTTATTTTCCATCCTCACCCGAGGACATTTTTGTTGTTGTTCAGGTAGAGTGGGAGGGAGAGAGAGGAAGAGAGAGAGAGAGAGAAACATTGACGTGAAAGGGACACATCGAGTGGCTGCCACCCGCACGACCAACCAGGGCCGGGGACAAACTGCAACCGAGGTATATGCCCTTAGCAGGAACCGAACCCGGGTCTCTCGGGACCGCAGGCCGATGCTCTAACCGCTGAGCCAAACCGATTTATGGTATTTAAATGGGGATTAAGATATATCCAGTTGGCTCAGCATTATTATTTTAAAAAAGCATTCTTTTCCCATAATCTGTAGTGTTACCAACGTCACAAATCATAAGAATCATATGTTGTCAAGAGGATGTCAATAGTCCTTTCTGGAGTCTGTTCTGTTGGTTTAAGAGTCTTTCTTCCTGTCAGTTCCATGATGTCTCATCATAAAGCTATGATAATAAGGTCTTGATATCTAGCACCATATGTATTCCAATTTTGTCCTTTGTGATTTTTCTTTTTTTTAAAACTCCTGCATTTTGCATTTTTATATACATTTTGAATCAGCCTGTTGATTTCTACACTCCCTCATCCTCTCCCACACACACGCAAAAAAGTATTGCAATTTTGACTGAGATGACATTAAATAATAAATATATTTGGAGAAAACTGACAATTCATTGAGTCTTTTAATTCTTGACTATACTATGTCTTTGCATTTGAGTAAGTCTTTAATTTTCAGTGTAGAATTCTTACATCTTTGTTTAGATTTAGTTCAAGGCATTTGACTCTGATGATGCTACTGTAAATAATATCTTTTCTTTAAAATTGTTTTCTTTAACAGTTAGTTCCTAGTATATATGAATAGAGCTGGTGTTTTATATGGATCTTATACTAGTTACCTAACTAAATTTATTTATTTAAGAACTTGATCTTTGAAATAACTTATTTTATGGCTCAACATATTTTCAATTTTGGTAAATATTGTAAATGCACTTAAAAGAGTATACATTTTGCGTTTTGCTTTGAATATTGTTCTGTGTAAATCAACCAGGTTAAGAGCATCAAGTGCATTAGTTAAACTTTATATATCTCCGTGTTTTCTTCATGCTAGTTCTCTTAGTTATTAAAAGAAATGTGTTTGAATCTACTACTATGACTATAGACATCTCAACTTCTCCTTTTAATTCTGTCAAATTGGCTTTACATAGTTTGAGGCTGTGCCGTCTGGTGCATACAAGTTTGGACTCTGATCACAAAGTCTCTCTAGTACTTTTATCTTAAAGTCCACTTTCTCTAATATTAGTATACTCACTCCATTTTCTCCTTACTTTTTGGTTAACATCAACACAGTACTATAATCACAGTTATTTTAAAGTCAATGTCCTGTATTCCCATTACCTGACTCACCTGTCAGTCTCTATTTTGTTTATTGTTTTCTCTTGGTTTTTTGAAATTTGATGTTTTCTCCTGGTATTTTCCTTCCTGGCAATTTGTTGTTGTTGTTGAGTACCAGATATAGTGTATGAAAGTTTGAAGTTGAAGCTCTGAATGATGTCATCCTCTTGTATAGATGATTTACTTTTGCTTCTGGTGAGCAGTAAAAGCAGGGGAGATTTTTACTAATCCAAGTTTGGATGAAGCTGAATTTGTAAGCTTTTTTTCCCCACCTCTACTGATAGAGTGTAGTCTTTCCATCTCAATGAAAAACTGGCATGTTTCCTTGGTTCTGCTTTCTTGGTGGTCCCTGAATTGTAATTTTGTTTCCCCAAGACCACAAGACTGCTGAAGATTCACATAGTTTCCCATCGTCCTAGCTGAAGGTTTCCTCTTGGCTTTTTAACTTCTTAGTTGATGCTAATAAATTAGCAAGTGTCACTGCTCTTCAGGACTATGACTCCTCAAGTTCTGGCTGCTCCCCCCCCACCTCAGCCTTGAACTCCAATTTTCATCTTCCCAGCATTATACAACCAAAACCTCTGCTCAGTGTTTCAGCTCTCAAGCCTGCCCCACCCATGAATCGGCATGTGCATGGAGGGGAAACATGGCACAAAATATTGGGACAACCTTGATGCCCTTCCTTTTCCCTGGATTCTGGCCTCAAGTATTGACAACCTTAGGAGCTCGCCCTAACCCTAACCCTCCAATCAGAGGATTCATGCCTCCAATCAGAAACTTTTGAAGCTTATTCCAGCTTTTCTACTTGTACTTGACAGGAGGGCTCTTCTATATAGCATATAACTACAAGGTAGTGTCAGAGATGGCAACACCACTTACACACTTCTGAAGTGACACTACCTTAGAAAAGTTCAGCCTCCCTTAGCTGTGCTGAGGTGAGTGGAACTGCAAAAGGATTGTTTGGAATTTTTTAAAATAATTTTTAGAGAAAAGAAGGGAGAGAGGGGGGGGGGAGAGAGAGAGAGAGATGAAAGAGGCCGCCTCCTGCATGCCCCCTACTGGGGATGGAGCCAGCAACCGGGGCATGTGCCCTGACCAGGAATCAAACCAGCGACCTCTTGGTGCATGGAATGATACTCAACCACTGAGCCACACCAGCTGGGTACATTTTGGGTTTTTTGTTTGTTTGTTTTTTAATAGGATTGCAGAATACTCCCAGGTCTTGGTAAGGTAGTGAAAGATTTGATTCAAGTGAGAAAACCCTAAAAGGAAACTGTTAAGGGAAACTTAATTATCAATGTTGCAGTCATCCCTTTCCATCAAGAGATTTTTCTTTCTAGAGCATAATGAGTATAGAAAACATATAACTCACACATAATGCCTCTAATGTTGCAGGTATCATTGCCGAGGACTGAAACAGGTGACGCTGTGATAATCCACCATAGGGACATCTCATAAATAGAAATGTGGTGACTGGGAAGTATATAGACAGCACATCATGATGGTGCTCCTTCGCACAAAAGGAAAAATTTGTGATTTCAAGGATGATTCTTTTTTTTTTTTTTAATCTTTATTGTTGAATGTAGAATGTATTACAGATGTTCCTCATTTTTCCCCCGTTGACCCCCTCCCACCCCCCTCCTGCCTTTTCCCACACAGACATAATGTCTGTGTCCATTGGTTATACATATAAATTCTTTGATTTATTTCTTCCCACCCCCCAACCCCTTTCCCTTTGAGGTTTGTCAGTCTAGCAATGAATTTGTACTTCTTAATCCCTTCACCTTTTTCACCCATTCCCCCAACCCCCCTCATATCTGGCAACCAACAAAATGTCCTCTGCATCTATGAGAATGTTTCTGTTCTGCCTGTTCAATTTGTTTGTAGATTTCATTGTTGATAGATATGTATTTATTACCATTTTTTTCCTTTTTTTTTTTTATCCTCACCCGAGGACATTTTTTCATTTTTTGTTCAGATAGAGCGGGAGGGAGAGAGAGGAAGAGAGAGAGAGAGAGAGAGAAGCATCAACGTGAAAGGGAGACATCAAGTGGCTGCCACCCACATGACCCAACCAGGGCCGGGGACAAACTGCAACCGAGGTACATGTCCTTAGCAGGAACCGAACCTGGGTCTCTCTGGACCGCAGGCTGACGCTCCAACCACTGAGCCAAACCGGCCAGGGCTTCATTGCCATTTTGTTTGTTCATATATTTTATCTTTTTCTTCAAAAAGACCCTTCATCATTTCATATAACAACAGTTTGGTGGTGATGAACTCCTTTAACTTTTTCTTGTCTGGGAAACTCTTTATATGGCCATCGATTCTAAATGACAACTTTGCAGGATTGAGTAATCTTGGTTGTAGGTTCTTGCTTTTCATCACTCTGAATATTTCTTGCCACTCCCTTCTGGCCTGCAAAGTTTCTTTTGAGAAACCAGCTGACAGCCTTATGAGAACTCCCTTGTAGGTAACTAGCTGCCTTTCTCTTGCTGCTTTTAAGATTCTCTCATTGTCTTGAACCTTTTGCATTTTGATGATGATGTGTCTTGGTGTGGGCCTCTTGGGGTTCATCTTGTTTGGGACTCTCTGTGCTTCCTGGACTTGTATGTCTGTTTCCTTCACCAAGTTAGGAAAGTTTTCTGCCATTATTGTCTCAAACAGGTTTTCAATTTCTTGTTCTCGCTCTTCTCCTTCTGGCACCCCCAAGATGTGAATGTTGGCACGCTTGAAGTTGTCCCAGAGGCTCCTTACACTATCCTCATTTGGGGGGATTCTTTTTTCTTTTTGCTGTTCTGATTGGGCATTTTTTGCTTCCTTATATTCCAAATTGATGGTTTGCTTCTTGGATTTACGTACTCTACTATTGAATCTGTGTAAATTATTCTTTATTTCAGTTAATGCCTCCTTCATTTCTGACTGTGCATCCATCATTTCTGACTGGTCCTTTTTTATGCTCTTGAGGCCCTGACGAAGTTCACTGAGGTTCTCACTAAGTTCATTGAGCATCCTTATAAGCAGTATTTTGAATTCAGCATCTGTTAGGTTGCTTATCTCCATTTCGCTTAGTTCTTGTCTTGGGGTTTTGTTCTGTTCTTTCATTTGGGGCCTGTTTCTTTGTCTCCTCATTTTGGCTGCCTCCCTGTGTTTGTTTCTGTGTATTACTTAATGAGAGGTATGGGGCTCGCTGAGACCAGATGCTGCTCGTTTGAAAGAATTTAGGAAAAACCTGAAGCAGGATCCAAGACAGGTCAATCCTATGGTTAAGCAAGTGGCAATAGCTTGGGTGGGCCCAAAAGTTGGGAGGGGCAGGGCGGGGCTACCAGTGTGAGCCAGGTTGCTGGAGTCCCAGATATGGCAGCTGACTGCCACCCCAGGGAAGGGTTCACCAAAGGAACAAAGGCCTCTGACAGCACTTATGTCCGTTTGTCCGGAGAAAGCCCCCTCTCCAGCCCTCGCTCCAGTGCCAAACAGCTCAGTTCTTCCCTGTATGTCTCTGGTGCCCCCTCGAGCTGCCTCCCCTCCAAGCTTAGAGGGATTAGTGCGTGTGCGGGCCCTTTAAGGAGCTGCCTGGGGCTCCAGCCGCTTTAGCCTCCCAGAGCCTCAGTTCCTGCTGGTTTTTCCAGCCGGAAGTTATGGGGACTTCTCTTCCTGGCACTGGAACCCTGAGCGGGGCACCTGGTGTGGGACGGGGACCCCTCAGTCCTCAGGGAGGACCTTCCCAGCCAAGGTGTCCTCCTGATTTTTATCCGCCACACGTGGGTGTGGGACCAGCCCGTCTGCTTTCGCCCCTCCTACCAGTCTGGATGTGGCTGCTGCTTTAATTCCGTAGTTGTAGGACTTTCATTCAGCTTGATTTCAGGTGGTTTTGAATGATGGTTGTTCTGTAGTTTAGTTGTAACTTTGATGTGGTTGTGGGAGACGCGATAGCGCATTCACCTACCTGCCATCTTGACTGGAACTTCAAGGATGATTCTTTAACGTAGCATTTCCCACACCTGGTCTCCGTCTGGAGTAGTCCTTTCACATGGATGTGACTGTGTAACGTGTCTGCCCTATTGCAAGATCCACCTCAAATACAAATGCTAGAGATTCTTGGCACCTCTGAACACCTCATTCACATTTCCTGTGCTGCTTTTATGGAACTTGCATCTGTCTTACTACATTGTATTTGTTAATGAATGTTTTCTCCCACTCAGAATTAAATCTCATTGACATCAGAGACTAAAATGTTTTCATCTTTGTTTCCCCTGAAGTACTTTGTGTGTATAAATAGTTGTTGGCAAAATAATTATCTTGAAAAGCCTAACTATAATGAAGGTCTGTATGGCATTCAATGTAAATCAAAGTACAAAAATAATTCTCTCTACTTGTAGTTGTGGATAGTTCAATATACCAAAATGTAAATGATATATAATAAAAGTAAAGTATAATTGCACTAGAACTGCATTGTGTGTGTGAGTGTGTGTGTGTGTTGATAGAAGCATCCTTTCCAGCTAACGATGGACAGCCAATTGTTGATCATTCATGCTGACAAATTCATGCTTTATTTGTAATCATCTATGTTTATTTGCATAAAATCAATTCAAGTAAAATCAACAAACGTATCATTTGAGTTCCTACAATGCAAGACACTATGTTGTGTGTTCTGAGAGCCACAAAGAAGTGTAATACAGGGTGAGGTAAAAGTAAGTTTACACTTGTTCATATGGAAAATAATACAATTATTAATAAATAATGCAAGAATAAATTCTGTTTCACTTACTCACAATTGTAAACCTACTTTTGCTTTACCCTGTATATTAACCCTGCCCTCAAGAAGGAACATTCTGAGGCGTTAAGATAGTGAAAATAAAAACATTGATAAAAGAATTTTTAAAAATAACAATTGAAGGGTTGTCACCAAGCAATACATGATTAATTGCCTAATGAATTGTGGAGGCAATCATTGCTTCAGGAATCGGCTGTAAGGTGAGCACATCCTGAGGAGGCGGCGGACAGGGCTGCCACTTGGAGAAGAACATTTGTGTTCTGCATGAAAAGTCCAGGTGGGTTTGGGTTGGGGCAGCTGAAATCCAACCTCAGCTTTATTAACCAAGCCCTCTTCCCTGATGCAGCCTGCTTCAAACTAGAGAGGAGAAGCCTTTTTTTTATTCCCACAAAGCTTTAGTATGTGCCTGGAAACTGACTCAGTGGGATTTTATGAAAGGTGCAAGATTTGAATGAGGATGTCATGAAAAGTGTAATATTTGAACGAGGATGTTATGAAAGGTGCAAGATTTGAATGAGGATGTTATGAAAGGTGTAAGATTTGAACAAGGATGTTATGAGAGATGTAAGATTTGAACGAGGATGTTATGAGAGGTGCAAGATTTGAACTACTTTGAGTACTAGTGTCATCTGCTGTAATTCCCGATGAAAGGTACCACAGATATGTTTGGGGGCCACTAGGGTGGGGAAAATAGTGCTTACAAGGGGAGTATTTCAAAATAAGAAAACATGGGAAGGTGTATGAATGTATGGATACGTGAAGAGTCTCATTCTCCGGGATGAAGAGTATAGAATATATTCTGTGGCTATTTAGAGCCAATAAACATTTCTGAGCAAGTTACAGTGGTTGGTGTTTTAGTAATATTTGTCCAATGCAGTATATTAAGTGAATAAGAGAAGTGAGATAGAAGAGCCAGGGCATCTGATTGGGCTCATTGTTACTGTCCAGGCATGATGGGATGAGGGTCTGGCCAAGGGCAATGGCACCAGTAATAGAAAGAAAAGTTAAGAGGAATACAAGAAAAATGCAAGGTAATCAGAAGACTAAGAGAATTAGGAACATCTGGGGGAGAACGAATTTTATTTGCAATAAAGATATTTTAGCTATTAAAAGCAATATTTCTTTTTTAAATAAGTTTAATATTTCTTTTCCAATCTTAAGTAAATGTATTCACTGGTTTTTCTTAACAGAATTTCACCAAACCTCAAAAATATTTTCAAAAAAATTGTATTTCAGATTTTACTTAAATCTCGAGACAAAAATAATGAAGTTGCACAGTATCGTCAGATGGCTGAAGGCTGGGCCCCTGGAACCAGACTTGTATCAAAGCTCAGCACTTACTCATTGGAAAAGTTACTTGATTTCTCAGCACCTCAGTGCCGTCATTTTAAGATGGGGGCAATAACAGCAGCACCTCTTGGGATTGTTGTGAGGAATGAAATAGCACCTGGCACCATAGTGTTAGTTGTTGTTGAGGATATTCTGATTCTTATTATTTCTTGTGTTTCTCAGGCCATATTAGCCTGGGGCTAAGAAAATGATCTTAAAAGTGTTTCTCTGACTCCATCACCACCTGCTTTTGTACCCTCCCTCCTCAAGCTGTCAGAGAAGTCTGGAAAGCACCAGATAATGTCTCATTGGGCTATCAGGATGCCCAATCCTCTTTCTGCTTTAAAGGCATGTAGTGCCATTGCGTCAGGTTTGCTGCTGCCTATCAGAAGCTCTTCCGTTGTTGATACCAACATGCAATGTTGAGGGCTTCTCAAGGACACCATGGACAGTATGTCATTATCTCTGTCACCACTGCCAAAGCCACCTGGACTACTGTCTCCAGCACTGCCACTCTAGGGCAGTAAGACTTCTCCTCCTTCCCTGTACAACTATGAACATCTTGGCCACTGATATTAATGCTGCTTATATCTTGTGTTCTTATCCCTCAGAGATGCAGAAATTGCTTGTTTTATTTTCACTTGTTCTTCTTTTTCTATGCCCCTCACCCTAAGGACTCAGGTTTGTGCCTGGTAACTAGCCTACCGGACCCTTCACATGACAAACACATGTCATACTTAGAATTTTCCTACCGACCTGAAATTATTTTTTGCCTTTGAACCTCCTTAGGATTAATCTCCTAAGAGATTACTTTATCCTATAGGGCAATAGCCCACTTTGAGCAGCTCTGGCTCCAAAAGGATTTCAAAATCTTGGTAAACACAACATGGGCTCAAGGTGGGATTCCTTGCATAGTTGGCTTTAAAAAAATAAACAATGTCACATAGAAAGACCACTTCTCTCAAAAGAATCAAATTCATGAAAACAAATATTAATGTGAGGAGATATGTTTTCCTATAAAAGAAAGCTAGGCAATGAACAGAAAAAAAAAAAAATATGGAGGCATTAGAGAAATAAAAGTAGTCAATGTGATGCAATTTCAATCCTCTGACAAAGACTGATAGATCACAGGAATGGAATCAGATGGATGCTTGTCTCTGAGTGCATTGCAGAAATGTTCCCTCACACAGCTTGTAAAGCAATCAACAGGACCAGGGGCTATTCTGGACTTAGTCCAAGGAAATGAAAGTAGGTGAAATGAATACTGTAACGTGGAAGCTAATAAACCCCTAGGGGAAAGTTATCATAATATCACCAGATTGGAACACACTTCTGAGAATATTTGTGAATGGTAATAGAAGTATAAAAATATTGGAAATGTGGAATGAGTTAAAAAAAAAGTTGATTGGAATCAACTATTGTGCACTATAATGGAAAGGTATACAGTGCTGAGAAAGAACATGTCATTTGCTATCCTGAAATTCAATTCTAATAACAGAAGTCAATGTAGTCTCATAAAAATGTAGTAATGGAAATCAAAAACAATTTCCTTATTTAAAAACACTATCAGTTTTGATATAGTATTAGATTCTGAAAATTAAAAAGAAGGAGAAAGTCACAAGCAAACTTCAAATATGTATTTAAAGTGTAGTTTCAAAGGAAGCTGTATGGAATTGCAGAAAGAACAGGGGATTTTGAGTCCCGACTGGCCTAGCTTCCTGATGCTAAGCAAGTCACTTCTCCCATTCCCCTCTATACGAAGGACTCAGGAATACCTGTTTCAATGAAACTGTTGTCCACAGTAAGTCAGATCAGTCATGTGAAAGCACTGACATGTGGGTGGCAT
Source organism: Molossus molossus (assembly GCF_014108415.1). NCBI lineage: Eukaryota > Metazoa > Chordata > Mammalia > Chiroptera > Molossidae > Molossus > Molossus molossus. The sequence continues at coordinate 84,771,932 of NW_023425399.1, read as the reverse complement.
TGGGTAGGTGCTCAGTAAACATTACCTCCCCTCCCTTCATTCCTCTTCCTTTCCATAACCAAGAGTGGACTGGGAATTAGCTCTCCCTTCTCAGGTCCTTTCTTCTTCCACCAAGATAGTAGTATCTCTATTGCCAGGTCAAATCTTAAGGTCTGATGGTCCAGTGAGGACAATGGAAGAGTAGAAATGACCTTGAGAAATGTTGAAAGAATAAAAAATATAAATGAACCACCTTATAGGAAGTGCTTTTCACCAGCTGGCAAACATTGATCCAGATGAGGGTAGCTCTAAAATATGAAATGAGATCAGCAGTAGATTGATTTTTTTTTTCAGTGTATAATAGAGACAACACCGACATTAGATGGGTAAGACCAAGTGATTTCTAATTCTCTTTTAAGCCCTTTATTCTGATTCAAGCATGACTAACACATTCTTACAAATCTGACTTCTAGGGAGTAGGGTTGATGAACCATGCAGCCTCCTCAGGTCTGTGGCCCCTAAAAGGTAGGCAGCACAGTCTTGGGAACACAGAGATGCCACACATAGATGGTTTGCAAAAGTTACTGAAATTGTACATTTTTAACATGAGAGCTCTATTCAGGCTTACAAAAGGACATGCACAATAAAATCAAGAGTAATCTATCTATCTGCTATTTTTACCAAGCTCAGCTCATGAGGTATAATAGAAGGTAATTATATTTTGGTCTTCCCTCTCCCTTTAAAATATACTCAATGGGGAAAGTTGTCCCCTGTCTCTTTACTTATGTTTTTACTGTTTAGTAATAGATGGTTCTAGATTCACTTTAGGTTCGATAGTCAGATGCCCATTGCTGGTAATTAGTCAAATTCTGAACTTGATTTAAAGTTAAATCCTATTTCTGTCCACCAGCTGGGCCAGTTTCAGGGGAGCTGCCTGCCCCCTATAGGGAGGACACTTCTTTGTCCAGACTGACTCTGCTGCTCCCCCTGTACTACTCTTAGCTATGGTTTCTTACCCCTCCCAGGTTGCAACAAAGGGAGCTAGAAGCAGGAAGATAGGCAGGGAAAGTTCTTACATGAATTGGTGTTGCTATAAGCTGACTTTATGCTTTCTGCACCTGGAAGATGTTTAAGTTGACTCTCTCATGGAGATAACAGTAGCTAAATTTGACAAGACCTCTGCTGGTCACCTCCAACTATATCTCTAGTGTATGCTTCTCTTTGAACCCCTCTCCTCCACACACCCCACCCACACTCCAGCCTTGGCCAGGGTCTCAGATGTTCTGTTCTATGGAGGTTTTCCTCTGCTGACTCTCATTGCCTCTTCTGGACCAGCTTCTTGAGCAGGCCGTGAAATGGCTTCAGGCCATTTCTATATCAGATTCCTTTCTGGTCCCTAGGGTTTCACCATTTCGAACTTGTGGCAAAAGAAGTTACTTTTTCTGGATACAGCAGAGACTCACCTCCCCATACCTGCCAAACCAGCTCTCCAACACTTCTGTCTGCTTTTCAATTTCCTGGGCTGAAGTCAAACCCAGTCCACTCGGGGCTGAAACCCAGAGGTGGGATAACAAGTAATTCTTGAAGTTGTCCCTTACTCTGTGTAAAGGCAGGTAGGTCTTCAGTCCTCCTCCCTTAGGAAAAGAGGATGCTGTCCATGTAGCTTTCCTGAGAAATGGTCCTCAAATGCTGTCCCTTCCCTCTCAGCATGTATGCGCCCTCCACTTTGGTCAATGTTCCTTTATTGTCAAGCTCCACATTTGTGAACCCACCTCTCAATCAGCTTTAAATATGCATATTTTGATCCAGCGCCTCATTTTAGTGTGCAATATCTATTGTATTATCAAACCTTGATCAGAATAAATTTTAATATGTACACATCGCAAATTAAAAGTAAGCACCAAATAAGGGAAAATATCCACCATTTTCTTATTAGAGGAATATTGCACCAACATATGGGAAGCTACTCAACTACGCCTAAAATACTGAAGCTTTCATATATTTATTCATTCATTTATTCAACATTAATTGAGCATCTATCACATGTAGGTACCATGCTAGGCTCGGCAACCACAATGGTGATCCAAAAGGGTCAGGTTCCCTGCTAATGGACTGCACAGTCTTACAAGGAAGGCATCTGTCCTCACTTTCATTTGCCCTCCTTATTTTTCAAACAGAGACTTGATTAGGTTCTTGTCTTCTCAGTTCAACTTTGAAAACACACCACTTTCTTCAGTGTCAGCCTGTATGAGGCGATTCAGTTAACATATATGTGAGATAGCCAGTTCTTGCCCAAAAAGTAACTGGAGTATATGATATGACATTGTTACCTAAAGTCCTTGGCAAGGTTTTGTGTTATTGAAACCTGAAAGTTCACTTCATCAGAAGTACTTCTCGGTGGAGCACCATGGGTCAGTAGGTGAAGCACTGGCCTGGAAAGGACTCTGCAAACATGAATTTTAATTTGGTTCTGCCTTTGACTGTGACCTTGATCAAGTCCCCAAACTTGTATCTCAGTTTCCCTGCTATCAGAGCAAGAGGGGCTTACTATGAAACTGGTTGAGTCTTGTGTTGTTTTCTTTGCATCTAGAGAAGTTAACACCAGAACATCTGTTTTGTGTGTCTTGAAACTGAGCTACACACACACACACACACACACACACACACACACACACGCTCGCGCGCGCACACAAATCAAAGGATGTTTCTGGATTCTTACAGTGAATGAGAAGCCAACCAAAAGTTGGAACTGAGAGTCTGTAACTCCCTAGTCTCTTGGTAATAGTCTTACTAATGTTAAATATCAGTTCAGGTTTTAGCATTTCCGTTTTTATTTCTTTCTATTGTCTTTCACAGAAAGGTACTATCTTTACTCCTTCCCATCCTTCAGTGAAAGAAATATGTAAACTGCCTTTTGAAGCCATGGAAATATATATATATACTTTATATATAAATTTTACCATGTGGTTTAAGTATGACATGAGTTTAGTGAAACAAACATGTACTGAGGCCTTGTTAGAAATTAGGCACTGCTGGACACAAGTGAACTAAATATGATAAATCAGGGTTTATAGTGGTTGAGGGCTTACCACACGCCAAGTGCTTTGTGTGGATTTTTCTTTTAATTATCAAAACAACCCCTGGGGGTAATAAACATCTATTTTACCGATGATAAAACTAAGGCTCAGAGTGGTTGAACATCTTTTCTGAGATCACACAACTGGTAAGTGGAGGAAGCAGAAGTTTTTCGCAAACCTTCTAACTCCAGAGTCCATATTCTTATCCCCTAACATACTTAGCCGTCCAAAGACAAATAAGATTAGATAGAACCTCCTGTGAAGTAGTTCACGGATGAATGGAAGAAAAATATTCATAAATAACTGCTATGGAAGTACAGAGAAATATGCAATTAAATTTGTTTAGGGCTGAAGCAAATGGGTATGTGAGGAAGTGTTAGAAGGGAGACAACATATGACCTTGAAGAGCAAATGAGGGGTGGAAGGTGGTCATTCCAGAGGCAACAGCATGGGGCTAAGATACTATACATCTCTAAGATATGTTAGGGAAAGAACTCTGAGTAGTTGAGTGTAGCTTAAGCAGTGTGGAATTGACCCCTTTCTTCCTTCCTCCCTTCCTTCCTTCCTCCATGTGTGTCCACTCTTAGGCCTTTCATTGGCTGCACCAAACCTGAATGTAGACTTAAGACTTCTGCACTACTCTGCCCTCCTGCCAAAAACTGATGGGGCAGGGAGAATCTACACCTGCAAAGATATTGCCAACTTCACATCAAGCACTGAGAAAATGCCCACACAACCAGTTTTATTGTACCCCAAGTAAAAGTAAAATTCTGAGATAACCTTAGTTCATCTCTAGATGAGTGAACTTTGTCTGGTTGTGGAGCCAGCAACAGATGGATGGTAGCTCTTAGGACAATGGCTTCCTGGTCTCCAACTTCCAAGTTGATCCCACAATTCATGTGACACCAATATGTAATCAACACAAATGAATTAGGGTTCAGAAAGGGGTACAAGTAATGCAATTGAACGTCAGGCAATGGGAAGGAATAAGTAGTAAAAGTAAGGAGAGGAGACATGATGGAAAAAGTGAAAATTCCATTCAAAAACACTTATCAAAGCCTGTGATTGGAGTGTTGTCCCATGCACCTAAATGTTGCCAATTTGATTCCTGGTCAGGTCACACAACCAGGTTTTTTATTTTAATCCTCGGTCAGGCACATATGGAGAGTGACCAACTGATCTCTCTCTCTCTCTCTCTCTCTCTCTCTCTCTCTCTCTCTCTCAATCAGCATGTCCTCAGGTGAGAATTTAAATTAAAATAAAAAAAAAGCCTATGATAATCCAGGCTCAGATCTAAGCCAGAAAGTAAGGACCTTGCCCTTTATCTAATGTTATGCTAACACTTTAAATAAAATGTTATGGAAGCCTAATATGAAGAAGAAATCAAACTTATTTTTTTACAATATAATGGCATCCATAGGTTTCTGCCTTAGGAGTCTTCCATTTATGTCTGTTTTTTTTTGTTTCGTTTTGTTTTGTTTTTATTTTGTTTTCATAGCAACTCATGGGGAATAGTTGAAATGGGATTTAAATTAAAATACATGTTGAACTATTCCACATTTGGGTATCTATTTGTTGTAAGTCCTGACCACACACACAAAAGAAAACCTTATTAACTTGATTTTCATATAGGAAATCCAAAGACTCATATAGGAGTGCATTTTTTATGTTTTTGGAGTAGTGACAATGTAGAATGTTTGTCCCCTGACAAGCTGTACTTATAAGAATTTGGTTTGCTGTCCCTAGACTTCTGGCTTCCTTGGTATTTCAGTTCATGTGACCAGACCACTAACTCTGAGTGTAAGCTTAGAAACATTTTATGTAGGGGTTTTAGATACATTTCCTCATAAGCTTTTGTTGATGCTACTATCAAGCTTAATAAATAAAACAAGCAAAGACTTTTTGAAAGAATCTGGGTGGGGGGGAATCAATGGGAATAGCCAAACTGTTAACTTTGTAGAATGTAATATTTGGTATTCTGAAAGAGAAAAGGATAGAATTCCTGAATAAAAAAATCCATGTTTGTAATAATGAGGATCATGATAATAATAATAATAATGTCGAAAACTAGTAATTTTGCATCTATTATTTTTATTTATTTGTTAATCCTCACTGGAAGATATTTTTTCCATTGATTTTTAGAAAGAGTGGAGGGGCAGGGGGAGAGAGAGAAACATTGATGTGAGAGAGACACATCGATTGGTTGCCTCCCGCAAGTGCCCAGCTGGGTTACATTGAACTGGTAACCCATGACCCTCTGGTGCTTGGGCCGGTGCTCTAACCACTGAGTCACACTGGCCAGAGCTGCATGTATTATTTTTACATGTTGAATATTTTGTACTCTTAGGTAGTTGTCATCTTTATTTTACACTTGGAGAACCCATGTCTCTAAGAGGTTAAGTACCACACAAAAGTTCACATAGGTCCTAAGCAGTATAGCATGGATTCAAACTCAACTCCATAAGTGCTGGAGACTGAATGTCAATACTAAATTTTCTGCCTAAAATTTAAATGGAAGATTTAATCCATAAGGAATATATAAACTCAGAAATCAAGATTCACAGATAGCTTCCAAATTCTATATTTTAATGCTCTCACAAAATATTTAATTATTTGCTCTATCCTTCATCTATTCTAAAAACTGCTTGTGGATTCAGACAGACATGCCTATCCCTGTAACCAGCTCTGGCCTTAGTTCAAAGCCATATGAAGGGTTGAAAGTCACAGGATCATTCAACATTAAACTCATGCTTTCTCTTTACATCTTGTGCCTATTATTCAGACCTTTTGAATGGCTCCTAATCTCTTGTTGTTGAGGGACTATGACCTGGCCTCATGACCCCATGTTGCCAAAAACTTCTTTTTCACCCTCCAACCTTGTGTGTTCCAGAATCCTAACCTCAATGTCTGATTCCTAATGCCCCTCTCCTAGATTCTGGTCCTCTTACTTGCTAATCTCTCTTCAGCTGACCTCTCTGGCACTAATTAATGGCCCACCTGCCAGTACCTTTTGTGTCTAACCCAACTTCAATTCCTGGTCCTTCTGGCTTTATCTCTGATCCATTGTCCCCCAAACCCTGATAGAACATCCTTTGAAGGAGTAGTCTGATTTTCCAAGAAGCAAAATCAGTTTGAAGCTTTCCAAAACATGGGCCTTGAAAATAAACATATCTACAAACCCACAAAACTGAAGATATTAGCATGATTATCACATGTCAATCCACCATGGCACCAGTCATGAGTGAAAAGAGGAAGGTGAGCAGGAGGGCATAAAGAAGAAATCAAGAAGCCACTTGAGTGGTGTGTATTTTCAAATGCATAATTGTCTGTGTCTAACGTATTCTCCTGAAATTATAATTTCTTTGAAAAACAGAGTCTTGAACTTCATTCCATTTTAAATACCACAAAATGTCCAGGATAATGCCTGGCACTAGTTAGTCCTCACAAGTATATATTGAATTAATTAATTGATTGCCTAGTGCTTAATGAATTCACTAGAAACAGCTATTTGATCTCCTGGTCTTCCAAGATTATCTTTAGTACCTTGATAAGCAAGTGAATAACACATCTATAACCCTTTTTATCAGTTTACTCTCTCTATGCTGTGAGGATTTTAGAAGCCAAGAAAGGACTAAAATGATCTATCTTGTGGTCTGGTGTTCATCTTCACTTCATAAAAAGTAAATAATAAATTAAAGACCAATCAATGGGGGGGAAGGGGGACATCTGTATTACTTTCAAGAATAAAAAGTAAAAATTTAAAAAATAAACAAAATAAATAAAATAAAGACCGGAAAAGAGAATATTACTAGTCATGTTGTTCAGGCATAGATGATATACATAGACATAGACATAGACATAGACATAGACATAGACATAGACATAGACATAGACATAGACATAGACAGATATCTTTCAAGGTACATCTATATCTGGATAGATTAAAGAGAGGTACAACTCAGGGCAAAATTAAAAGAGAATAAAATATTCTACTATCAGCGTCCATTTGGAAATCAGTAAAAAATAACACTAGGACTTTGAAAGTGGCTGGGATAGTCCTGAGGATTTCAAAATGGACTGCCTTCCCCTTCGTCTGAACAACAGCACCATACAAAGGAACAAAGAGCTGAGGGGACACGTTCTAGCCAAGAGCCCCCACATGTTTGCATTAGTAAGGTAAGGGACTTCAAGGAGGGGACTTAAAAGAAGAGTTTGTATTGTTCACGGAGCCTTTCAAGCATAGCAAGGGTGGAATTCCATCTGTTCAGCTCAGTTCAGTTCAGTGAGCCGGTTCACTTTTAATGGTTCACTGAGTTGTGACACCTAGTAGAAATTACAACCAATGTTTTAAAAAGCCCTTCACATGATCATTTATGAAACTGTAGCATTTATGAAAGTTTACTTTTATCAAATTTTCAGCTCTTTGTGTTTCTGTTTTTCCAGAGCATCTCTCCCTTGGTAGGAAAAAAAAAGAAAGAAATATATATATATACCATTAAAAAATGCCACTGAAAAAGAGGAATGTCTTTGTTGAGCTCTGTTTTGAACACTGGCTTAATCTGTGCATGATTTCAGAAAAACACAGGAAGTCACAAAGCTTTCACTCAAGGTATGCGTTCACCTAACCATAAGTTTTTTACCAGTAGAAAACTACAAATGTTAACAGTTTTTGCTGGAGCTTAGCAGATACTCTACCTGAGAAACAGGTAGAATTCCACTCTACTCACTTGAATGACTCGCTGAACAATACCAAGTTATTAAGTTTTTCAGTAGTGAGAAGGTAATGGGGGAGGGTGCTCCATCTGATAGCTGCTCAGTGGCGTCTTACAAAAAGTCTGTGTGCTTGCCCAGATCATTGCAGGAGACCATGTACTGAACAGCAATGATTATGATCTTAGTCAAATCATCATTTTCGCTTACCTAGAGGAGAACAAATAAAGTGGTGATATGATACAATGACATAGTGATGGATGGTTATTTGCAGGATATTTTGCACGTTGAGTATGATGAAGGAGAACTCTTGTAAGAAATTTAGCAAATAGCAGATGACATTCCCACTACTTGGAGGAACCCGCCTCAAAGCTACAGACCTCTTTCTCACGGGGTGAAGGAAGCATGCGACCTTTTGGGCGGAAAAAAAATAGAGAGGAATGCTTAAGGATTTCCACTGCATGCACTGGAGATCTAAAAGAAATGGAAGTAAATCTCTAAAACAGAAATCTAAGGTAGAAGGAAGTGCAAAAAGGCTGACCACATTAGGCACCAAGTCCTCTTGATTATGTCTTCTTCATCAAATGCCACCGAAGTTTTTGTCTTATCACACAACATATGCTTCACTTTATTTCAAAATGTAGTTCCAGCATTTTCATCTTATTAGTGTTCAGTAAAGAAAAGGGCTATATAACACAAAACAGATGAGCTATCCCTGAGTCTAATCAACATGAAGCTTCCCATTGGAAATACCATTTCAGTAAATAAAAGGATTCTGATTTATTTATTATTTTATTTTATTTTTTGCTAACAAAGGAAATAAAATAATTTAAAATGAAGGAGCTTGTTAAAGTGATACGTTGGCCATTTTTTACTTCCTACACATCCCTAGGATTACTGTCTTTGTTTTGCAGCTCAATTTACCATACTACTCATCCTAAGACCGTGCCTTTGAACTGTGCTCCTATATTCCTTCAACATCACTTCGGGTATCATCATCACCACCACATCAAAGCAGGTAGGACAGAGAAATGTTTACTGCAAAGACACAATCTGATGTGAGCTTTGCTTTTCCAAGATCTCCTCGTATTTCTGATGAAATCTCTTCTTCTAGACTTTTTGGCTGTTGATTTGTCTTGGCCATGTCCATTTGCATATGTCTCAGATTCTAACTCTCTTAACTGTCCTCATCTTCCATCAGAGGGGTTATATGGCTACTTTTAAGCAAGCAGTAAGACTGGACAACAGCATGATGTCTGTTAATATTTACAGCATTTGATATTCTTGGTCTAAACTCCTTTGAGCCTATTGTCTCTTTTTTGTAACTCAGAACAGAAAATAAGAAGATATTTCTCATTAGGTAAATGAAAGTTCCTCTATTGCTAGTAAAGACAATCAAAGGGAAAAGTGGTTTAAAGTGCAAGATTAAGAATTTAAGGTAGACACCGGGAAGACTTTTCTCATGGCCTTGCTTCTCAAAAATTGGACTAGGTTATAATAGGAGGGTCTAGAATCTTATTTCCCAAGAGCTGTTGTGAAGAAAGAAGGGATTTTTGTTGTGGTGGTTTTTGTTATATTCCTGAAGTTGAGTAGAATTTCATCACCTTTGACTCTCATGGGCATGGGTATTCTAGGTGAAATATACTTAAAAACTGTTTATGTTTCCTAGTCATCTCGTCGTTTTTGTCTTTGTTTGCACTGTTACTAGAAAACCATTTTCTGTAGTAGTCTTCTTCCTCTCCAAATCTCATTTCGAACAGTGAACTGTGTTAAGCAAATAAGTTTTTATCAGGTGAAAACTAGGTGGCTTAGGAAGCAGTGAATGTTAACTCTGTTCACTTTACCTATCTATTTTTTTTAAAGAAGAAAAAAATGATATAAAACACTTTGCATGTTAATCACCCCAATAAAGAATAAGCAAAAAAAAAAAAATACAACCTCTGTGGTTAGACCTGAATTTTTGTTAAAATCTAAAACAAAAGAAAGTGCTTCTCTCTAGAAAGAATATGGAAATAAAAGGAAAACACAGACAGATTACATTTTTAAAAAATAAGATGCTCTTGAGTACTCTCTGAAAAGGATGGATCAGCTATCTGTGTGTTTGTGGGTTCAATCTTTGTTTGGAACTGTTTAAGAAGCTAACGTGGGTGGCATTCACAAAATCACATCGTGATTAAAGATTGCTGGCGTGCTTTATTAAAACGAAAAGAAGAAAAAGAGGAAGGTCAGGCCTCACTAACTTCTTGGAATTTCTGGAAGACACACTGACCGTGAAGACTGGGAGAATAGAATGAACATTCTATTCTTCACATTTTTTAAAGAAAGCTTTTGATAGGGGTCTGTGTAAGATATGATGAAAAGTTTTAAAACAGGTAAATTCATTAGGGTGTGGGGAGGAAGTTAGAAAATGTCCAGTTGTTCCCTGAAAAAATGGATCCATCAGCCCATCCAAAAGGTAACAAATGTCAAAATGTGTGTGAAAATTTCTAAAATAGAAAAAGAAAATAGAGTTTCATTGGACACCGACAGAGTCCAGGAATGTCACATGCTTGCTCTCATTGAATCTTCACTCGACCCTACAAGGGAGATACAGTTGTCCTCATTTACTACATGAGAAGGCTGATGCTCCAGGAGATTAAGTAGATGTCCTCAAGTCACCCAGCTGGTAAGTGAGTGGGGGAACGGGGACTCAAACTCAGATCTCACTGGCACCAACACTCCTGGCCTTGCCACTACACCACATAGACTCCAGTGACAACTAATGTCAGTGTGTCTGATTCCTGCATCCTTCAGCTCTTCTTTTCCACGGGAAGGGCCTCTGCCAGACTCTCCTTCCAGATCTCAACTGACAAGATCCTGGACTTTTTCATTCACAGTAAGGTACAAATGCTCTTAATCAGTATTTGGATTTCCCCCGAGTTTTCAGCCCTAACCTGAAGAGACTGTGTTCTAAGAGGAAATTCTGGCATCTGTAGGGAATGACGGGAGGAGAGGCTTTCCAGCTCCTTGTGACTTACTCCTGGCTCTGCAAAAACCTCCCTTACTCATGCACACCTTTAAATATGAGTGTGGGCAATGCACCATGCAGAGTTCAGCAACATCTTTTGGCTAACTAGCTGACATTTTGGTGCTTAATAAAAATGGACAGAGCCTGGGGGAGTCCATTACAATAAGGGTACTGAGCTAGAACCTCCCTGTGAAGGAAGAGGAAAAACAAAAAAAAATAAAGTGGCTAGAGTTGAAAGAAAAGTGTTAACAGGTGAGCTTCAGTAATAGTTGTATTAGTTCATATCATAAGCATTGTCCTTATAGCCATGGGATGCCTTTTAATATTTTAATGTCCATAACCCCACAACTAGTAAATTTTAGACACCTTATTTAGTATATATATACACACACACACACACACACAACTCTAAAAAAGCAATAATAAATTTAATATTTATAAAACTTTTTAAATTAAAGCAAATTAAAATTATTTTAAATGGAAGTTGTTGTTTTTTTTTATAATCATCTCTTGAGATCATTTTTTACATCCCAGGGTACCACAGAATCAAAGTACCTCATGCTCCAGTGCTAGAAATATTTTTGCCTTTGGAGAATAAATGCCCTGAGGAGTTCATCAGAATTACTTGCTTGTAAGGGAGACTCACTTCCTGTGGATCTTCAGGAAGTCCACTAATGATCCCCACCACCACCCATAGGGATCCCCATGACATTTAACATAACAATTTTAACCTTGGCCTTTCGTGCTCAATGTGATGTTTGGCCAAGATTGTTGAGATCTTCTTAAGGGAACGTGAGAAAGAAATCACAGTGTTGCCAACAGTATTTTCATATACTTCACCTTTTGCTCCAGGAACCTTTTATGATTTTAAATAATATTGAATACTTCAAAGAGATTTTACTTACATGGATTATACCTATTGATATTGAACATACTAGAAATTAAAAGGCAGACATTTCAAAAATATATGTGTCAATTTATTTACAAGTGACAAACCTGTTACATGTTAAAATAAATCACTATTTTATGAAAACTAACTATATTATCCAAAACAAACAAAAATTAGTGAGAATTGTGGCATTTAAAAAATGTGTTTGCTTTATCTCTTCCCACCCCTTCCACCCCCATCTCTCTGAGGTTTATCAGTCTGTTCTCTGCTTCCGTGATTCTGAATCTCTTTTGGTCAACAGCTTATTTTGTCCATTATGTTTCACAAGTAAGTGAGATCATGGGGCATTTTTCTTTCTCTGACTGGCTTATTTCATTTAGCATAATACTCTCCAGGTCCCTCCATGCTATCTCAAAGGGTAAGAGATCTCTCTTTCTTACAGCTGCACAGTATTCCATTGTGTAAATGTACCACAGCTTTTTTATCCACTCATTTACTTATATGCATATATGCATAACCAATCTACATGGACAGTAGGCTGGGGAAGGCAGGAGGGAGGTGGGAGTGGGAAAGAGGGGGTCAATAGGGAAAAAAGGGGGACATCTGTAATACTTTCAACAATAAAAAATTTTTCTAAATAAAAATAAAACAGTATTTGTTAACTGAAAAAAAATTAAAAGAATATTCAACATACTGCATGCAGGATCTGTATACTGAAAAAATTTATTTTAAATAAAATAAAATTAAATTAAATTGTGTTTGCAAGTCATTTTAATGTCTTGGCTTAGTAGATGAAAATTGGATTCTATTATCTGTTTCTGCATTCAGTTGTTTTGTTTAGTTTTTAAACAATATGTTGATCTGATAGAAGTATATGAAGAAAATCCACACTTAGACATATAGTTAGAAAGTGTAGTTAGAAAGAGAGGGCATTTTTGTAGTCACTTTAGATAATTTTGGATATTCTTATTTAACAAGTGGTAGCTTCCTTTGGATTAGTTGTAATATGGAATATGAAATTATATTAATTAACTTTCTGTACTCTGTTACATCAAAATCCATCTCTCTATCTTACATTTTTTATGAATTCTTTACCCAAGTATGATTTTTGTATCATCAAGCATTATTATTTGGAAAATACAGCTTCATAGAATTATGAAAATCTTCTATGTTGATACATATCATTATACAATATTTTTAGAAGTCATCTTTTAATAGTACCACCAATTTCATTAGATAAATGTTTAAATTATGTTCATGGTGCTGAGGGCAAGTTTTCCAAAATTCTGTTTTTCAATAGAAAGTCAAATTTTATCCTTGACAATAAATATCAGATGCTTTTCTTAAAGTGACAAGTTCACTTTGTTCATTGTCAGAAAAATTTCTGCCATATATCCAAGTCTGAAGATATCTCCCAGTCATTCTTTCAAGTCAAGTTATATTCCACGAATAAGTGGTTAGTTTAGCTTGCAACTCGAACAGTGGCACACAAACTTTTCCTTAGGACAATTATTATACTCTGGTGTACAGGATAACTTCCCATTTGTCATGCAGAATATTAAACAGATATGTACTCAAGATTAAAATGTAATAAAATAATATTTTTATTGCTTTATTGAAAATGTTCCAAGTGAAAATGACAATCTTTTTAAACTAGAAGTGCATAGCATTTAAGACTACTAGTTCAATTTGGTGCCGCTGCCTTCATTCTTACTTAAGGCACCAGCAGTTTTACTACCATAGCTTTTCCACCATCAGTATAAATGTCAACATAATTTAAAAATAAAATAAAAAGAAATGTAGGTAATGTCTTCGCTTATTATTAAAACATTTTGATTTCGTGGACCCTCTGAAAGGATTTTAGGTATCCCTAAGGGTCTATGGATCACACTTTAAGTACTAGTAAGAAATTATGTATGACTTTTCCTCATACAAACTGATAATAAAAAAAACCTTGATATCTCCTCAGATTTTTGTGTGACTCTATAGTGCACTGACTGAAGAGAATCTTGTAATCAATCAAGCAGGTATAAATTTTCCAAGTATATGCTTAGAAAGAGCAATCCCCCAATTTCATTTTGTCTCTGGCAAAAAGTAATAGATCAACCAATATTTATACATCCTTTTATGTTTTACAAATTATTTCATGTACGTTCTCATTTTCTTTCAAAATAACAAGATCTATTGCATATCAATGACCTTCTATTAGCCATTCTCTTGTCTGGGGAGTCAACACACATAGTTCTGTCTGACATTAACAAAAGTTTTATGAGGCAAGTATTATTATCACTCCCAATTTACAGATGAGGAAACTGAAGCTCAGTGGGATAAGTAAATTGGCATCCTAGCTAGTAAATTATAGAGCTGGAATTTTACCCAGTTTTCTAACTCCAAAGTTTGAATCTTTTCCACTAAAGCACGCTCCTGAAAATTTAATTTGTTATTCTTATTGAAAATACTCCAAATTCTTTATCAGAAGTTTGATTCAAAATACTGCAGTTTGGGATTTTCTGGTTTTGGAACTCTTGCAAAAAGATTTAGGGTCTTAGGGTTGATATTATTTTTTGAGTCTTAGAGCTAAGAGAAATATTATCAAACACTGAAATATTTGGTTGAGCTGGCAATCCTGAAACATTCATAAAGGTGCTTGATTAATACCTTTAATAAACTTAGCACTTAACTAGGTGCCATGTTTTTAAGGTTTTTGTTTTTGTTTTTTTGTTTTGCTTTATTTTCCCCAATTATCTAAGACAATTTTAATATAATTTTTCAAAATATTATTTACATATTTAATAAACTAACAGAGAATAATATCCTAATTTATATTATAGATATAATAAAAATGTTTTTAAGAATCATTTAAATAAATCCTAAATATTATATATGTGTGTGTGTATACACACGTATATATTATACATATACATATATACATTTTTGAAAAATTATATTATTTCATCTAATAGTATTTTATAATAACACAAAAGAATATTGACCTCATGAGTGTGATCCAGTAGCTATCTTGGGTTTATGTTTTCTACTCAAATAAAGACAATAAGTCAGTCTCTTTCTTGTGCCTGTAAGTCAGTAAGTACCAACCTTTGTCAATTTGTCAATTGTCTTAGTGTTAAATATATCATGGGAAAACTGAAATGTTTTTCATAAAGTTGTCTCTTCATCCAAATAGATTTGGTCTAAAACTCTGTAGATTTTCCCCCTAATTCATTAGCAAATTTTACTTAAATATTATTCATCTAGGTGTTCATTCATTAAAAAAACATTTATCTTATCAAGTATAATTTCTACCACCAGAGAACCAGAGATAGAAAGACAAAGAAAAGAACAAAATGTGGTCCTGCAACAGTTTGTGTTTGTTGTTTTTCTCTGCAATTAAGTTGCATGACTCAGATGGTACATTTGAATCCATTGCATAATCAAATGAAATTTTAAATGTCAGTACTTTGAAGACGGAAAAAAATACTATATACAGTGTTAGCTGTTATTATTACTAGTACTATTTTAGCACAAATTGAATCATCTTATTGCCTAGCCCAGTTATCTGTAGATTGAAGATAGATAAGATAAAAGTAATGTGATTAAATGCTCAACAGCCAACACATAGGAGTCTCTTGAAGATTTCACTTATGTGGAAACATTAAGAAATATTAACCTGTAAGCATTTTTGGTGGATCGATTTTTAGATATGACTAGACTCACTCTGAAACACTGGTTCTCAAACTTGAACCATCAGAATGACCTACAAAGCTTGTAAAATCACAAATCGTTGGGCCCCAGCTCTAGAGTCTCTGATTTAGTGGATCTCAGGTGGGGGCCAAGAATTCGCAACTTTAACAGGTTCTCGAGTGATGCTGATGCTGCTAGTCCAGGGTCACACTTTGAGAGTCCCTGTTGAAATATAAGATACTAGGGTCGCATTAGATGTTTGAATGTGAAATTTAATAACAAATTATTTGTGCAAGTGAATCTGCAGCCATCCCATTAATCAATAAAAGTAGTCATGTTAAAGATTGTATATGCATTTATAGCAGAAGGAAGGAGAAGAGAAAAAAGGAGGAAAGGCTCTAATAAACAACTTCAGTAACTGAGCCAACATCAGTGAAGGAAACAGGGAACCTTGCTTTGCTTACTGGATTTGAACATTACCTTAAGAGTCATGACAGTAAGGGTTGGAAGTGCTACAAAGCTAATGACTTGATAGTTTCAGATTTTGAAACAGAAGAAATAAATATATTAACAAAAGGAAAGAACTATAATCTTTTCTTCCTCAAGGTAAAAAGAACACTTTAAGTAAGCTTCGAATGTGTTTAAGACACTGCATTTCATCCATATGTAATAGGCCTAGCCTTAAGTTGGATAAAGGTTAACTTCATGGAGCATGGAGGGCACCACTAAGTGATCAATTGCTTTAATAGACAATCTAGACTCTCGAATGCACATCTGTCCTTGGGGCTGCTGCTCTCCCTAGAACCCACAGTGGCCACTTAACCACTGCACACCTGTCACCTTTCTATAGACAACAGCTAGAAGCGCACATACTTTTCTGAAATTCTAAGCAAGACCAGGATTCCTTGGTCTAAGCAAGACCAGGACCCCTGACTCTTGAACTCACAAAAACACATCAAAGTCACTATTCATATTCAGACACAATTCTCACCCTTATAGTCCATAATAATGCTTGGGAAGGTTGGGTCATCTAAAGTGGGAAGATTTTGCCCAAAGCTAACCTATAATCCTCAATGGGGTCTGTAGCAGTATGCTCATTCAGCTGTGAATTACAGTGACTCCTTTTCCCTATTAAGGGTTTAAACACACAGGTTTTATTCTCTCATATAAAATAAATCCATTCATAGGTAGTCCAGAACCAATGTGGTGGTTTCACAAAATCATCAGGGACCCAGACCCCTTCAGGATCTCTGATGCCCCAAACCCAGGTATCTGCCTTGTCCTCATGGTCCAGGATAGGCTGCTGAGATCCCAGCTAATATAGAAACATTCCAGGCAGCAGACTGGAGTAAAGGAAGAAAAGGAGTGTGCTTTTACCTTTCAAAGGGAATATTTTATATGTTCCACACAAAAGCATCTCTTGAATCTAGTTGTCAGAAGGGCATGGAAATGATAACTTGGCAGTAATGAGCTCAAGTGAAAATTAAGGTTTTGTTATTAAAGAGAAAGAAAAGCATGGATATTGGGTTAGCTAACAGTAATTGCTGCCATCAGGGCCAAGAAAATTAAAATCCCCCATAAAACGTAGTAGAAGGGTATTTCTCCAATATTACAAGCATGGGTCTCACATTTTGGAGACCATAAGACCTCCTTGGAGTTCTTGTTGATGTTCAGAATGTTGGCACACAAGAGATTCTAAGTTAGCGCTCTAATTTGGATACTGTGATCTAGGAGGTACCAAAACCCACCCTTTGAGAAACACTGCTTTACAACTTTACATTCAGAAATGTAACATTGTAATCAAATTGACACAGCCATCTGTCTGCTGCTGCCTGGAGTGCTGTTGATCATCCCTCCATGCCAAATTCTGTTCTGTTCCTTTTCTTACTCTTTTATTCTCTTATGATTAGATTCTGCAAATGGGTTGGACACCCTCCCCCAAATATTTCTTCCATCAGTACAGCAAAGTTGGGACAACAATGATAGATGAGTTATAACAGTGCAATTAGACCATTCTAGAAGGCGCAGGGTAAACGTCTCCCCCAGGAGGAGTTAACATGGACTCCAGAGTGGAGGAGCGACAGGGCCATGCCTTTCGGTGACTCTGATGGCCGGAAGCAGCCAGATCAGGCACAGCAGTCAATCTAACTGTGAGTGATTAATAGCCAAGCAGAATCTCTGGAGCCTTGCTCCCCAGTCCCTGCTCTGCTTCCTCTTTAACACTCAGGTAAATGTCAAAAAATGGACCAAGGGATTATAGCTGACAAGGGGTAAATGCCTTCATGTTGTCCTCCAAAGGTTAAGGTTTCCCAGACTTAGTTGGAAACCCCAATCTCCAATAACCATTAATCCGCTCTACACTGGTAGGAGAAAGCATATTTATGACTGTAGTCACTAAAGGGTGAAATAAAGATTAGTTTTTAGTTAGGAACGCAAAGCTTTTGAGATCAATACAAACTCACTGCTGAAATCAATCTAAAGTTTGGAATTTTTAAGTAAAGATTTACTGGGCTTCCTGGTACAGTTAATTTTCCAAAGGGAAAATAAGCTCAGAAATGTAACATAGTAATCAAATTGAGTAAACACTAGTTTTTCTTGCTTATGCACATATCAAATAAGTGTGTCAAGCAATAAAAATGCCCATAATATAGATTGTAAATTTGCCAATAAACAGGTAAAACCAAAATACACATATAGATTTACTTGATAAAATTACTAGCAGCTACATTTGCCTATTTGAAAACATAAATAATCAATAGATATTAATAATGAAGTTATTCGTGCGTTTTCCTATTACTGTGCATATTAAGTGTTTCAATTATTTCTACTTAGTTTGATAGATAAATGTATAGCTATATTTTATGAAAGTCTTCAAAAAGGATATAGAATTGTTCTTGAAAACAAAAGCTACTGTTTGGATGAAAGAGCAAGTGGACTGGAAACACATAGCTTGTTATATTCCTCTCGTGTTCATGTTTGATGCATGTATACAATTTATTATGCAATTTCTTGAGATTTGACAAAGTAATTGTCTGGCAAGCCATAGCTTTAATGATTTTTTTCTGTTTCATATGAAAAGACTGTAGGTATTTTAGGAAAATGGTTTAATAGATCAGTGTCTATAAGCTCTCTTTTGCTTGTTATATATCTGTAAGTTGTGGAGACCCAGGGATATTTCAGGAGGAGTGTGATTCCATGTAGTAAATTCATTTTTTTCAGCAGAGTAAGTGCATGAAAGCTTACAGTAAGCTATAACTTCAGGAATTATTTAAGCTACCCTTGGGTCCTCAGAGTGGAACTGCGTGTCTTCCTAGTAGAGTATGTAGGAGAGTAAACAGAAGAGCATCTTCAACATGAAAGGGATACTGGAAGAGAGGCAGAGCCTTCAGTTAGTTTCTGACTAGGCTGTTGTGATAGAAAACAGATCTGTGTTATCTGCATGTATCTGTTAACTCTAATGCCTATACAGTTGTTAGAGGGTAGAATTATCAACTGCATCTAACTGATCTGCAGCTCAGATTCATTTGCCACGATGCTGCCAGGACACCAGAGATGGGCTCTGACCATCCATTTGCCTAAAGTATTTTCCTTCCACTTATGTTGCCCCCTTTGAAATATTTAGGGAGTAGAGCAAAAAATTTTTAGTTGCTTAATGTTAACATCTGCCACCTGGTGCCTCATTCTTGGGGACTATACAAAGCCATTTAGCAAACATGTGTATATATTCTTAAACAGTAAAATCCACGTGGGTCATAGGAGACAGGCAATATTTCTTACTCCATTAAGACTATTACATAGGTCCTAAAGTAATATTTTAATAGATCATATACACTCTAAGAATGGGTAAGGTAATTCTGAAGTTTTATAAGGTGCACATATAGTTGCACAAGAACTATACTCTATGTATATAAATGTATATGTGTGTAAATATATAGTTCATATGTGCATGCATGTATATGCATGCATACATACATACATACATACATACAGATATACAAAATAACCATGTCTACTCTGGAATAGAGAACTTCACCACTTAAATGATTGTTCAGATATCCTGATCAACAATAAATTATTGTCCAGAATAATCTGGCAGTTTTTAAATCATTTTAATAAATTGAAATTGTATTAGAATATTCACTTAGCACAAATATCCTGTCAGTTTCTGACAGGTAGCATTGGAATTAAGCAATGTGGGGTAAACTGCTATCATTAATCTGTGTAGCTTCAATAAAAGCTAAGTTAGCAGTTATGATACCAGAAGAGTCTCTAGGTTTGTGCCGATTTCAGAACCATACTGATAAGTGGCAGTTGTATTTAAATTATCAAATTTCCATATAGAGCCTGTTCTTCCATTGCACATATCTGAAAACATTTGTTTTAAAAAACAACATATGAGCACAAAAGTCATATTACATATAGCATTAAATATTTTGCTGAATTAATGAATGAATAATGAATGCATAGTGGAATCCATTTATAGATCAGCACAACTGAGCAAATAAGTTCAATTCTCCTAGCTCTAATGGTGACAAGTTAATTGCCCAGGTGACTCCTGATAAAGTTGAGGCCTTGGGAGCCACAGGATTCTTCTAGACCAGTTGGGAAGGAGGCTGTACAAACAGAGAGAAGCTCTAAGAATCTCAACTCTTCATTTCATAGAAGATTCTTAAAATACAAAGGATTGAAAAGGAAATCTATATTCAGTCCTGCATATTTGGGCATCAGAATAGTCCATCTACTTTCATGTTACTTGTTACAGACTTGATAGGATTCTCAAAGCAGCAAATGTGGAGAAGAACAGATACACCTTCTCTGGTGCCTAAAATTATAAATTTTAAAAAGCTAGCAATTCCAGACCATTGCAAAATCCACAAATATTACACAATTTTAACTAAATAACTGCCTAAGATACCTCTGTATATACACTTTACCCTGAAATTTTGACTTCATAGTCTTCAGTTGTAGGATGGCAAAGATTTTGTAATGCCATTTTCTAGAGAGAAAAAAAATAGATCACTTAATCTTTTCACTAACATGATTGACGAAAATTTGTTTTTTATTATTAGCAGCCAAAAAATGTCTCTCGACTTCCCAATTTGTATGTATTGATAACATGATGTATTTGGGGGAAAATGTGTAAGAAACTTGTATGAGCTATAAGATTTCACATTTTCTTGTTCAGGGGACAAATAACCCCATATTCTTCAAGGACTGTTGCAACAGTATACATTCATGTCACAATACAACTTCTGATCCAACACTTTCTTGTCTTGATGCTGTATGAGTCAGCAGAGTGGGAAGTCAGGTTATCCTAGTAGTCATTCTTTCATTGGGTAGTCATCCCTTCATTAAGGAACAACTTAATTCTACATGGAAGTAATTGTGAACACATAAACACATCCTACTTCATCCTACTAACCCAATCCACATTAAATTCTCAATTTCAACTTCGCTTTTGCCATGTCTCAGAAATGTTTATGGCCCTTCTAACACCCTCTTACATGAGGGATAAGTCAAAGTAAAAACAGAAAGCAGTCTTAATTGATTGCAATTAAAATGTCATATATTTAGAAATTTTATGCATTGCTAGTTTTCTTTCTAGCTCTCATGCAAGTGAGGGGCCTTCCCAGGGTACTGAACTGGGTGTAATTTATCTGTGGTTTCTCATACCCGAGTCGAGAGGACCAACCCCTCTACTTACTTCAGAAGAATTTACCCAAGCTCTGCATAATGAACTGGGAGCCCATATTTCATGCCTTAGTGAACATTTTAAGGAAATAGAGATTTAGAAGTTAAGACATTTAGAGCTAAAAAATACGTTAGCAACCACGCAATCCCCCTCCTGGCTCCATAGGTACTTTCTGCACTGTTTTATTAGTTCATAAATAATTTTCACATAGGTTAGTTTGGTCATTACACTTTCCCTAAAAAAATAAGTGTTGTAAGAATTATTATTATCCTATTTTATAATGAGAAAACTAAGGTTTAGAGACATGATGATATTTACATTACTATTTTCTCCAACAAATGATAGAGGTGATCCTCAAATCCACTTTTTTCTATTGCAAATCCCATGTTCTTTCTTCTTGTTCTTACTGGACATTGAACTATTAGATGAAGTATAGCTACAACCACCATTGTTATAGGAACTTCCATTGGTCACCAGGATCAGTGACCTATAGAAGCAAGGTCAGGCTAGAATGAGATGCTTTTTCTTATAACTTCTTCCCAACAGGCCTGTGTCTGAGAGTTCCCTCAACGATTTCGGACTCCTGGCATCTCTCCTATTGAAAAGATATTGGACTTTGAGAAGTCCAATTGAAAAGATACTTGGCTTCAATTGAAAAGTGTTCATTTCCCAAGTTACACTAAAAGCATTTGAAGTATAACATTATTAAATAGTAAATCTCAAAATCACTACTAAAGGATGTACTTTATTCCTCCATAAGAGCACTTCTTTATATTGTGCAAGAGCTCTTTATAGTCTGTGGTCTTATCAACCCCCAAATTGAGACACTGTTTTGTCTGTTCTTCCTTTTCCTTATGTTGCTTCCCATGTAAACTGTCTAAACTAACATAAAGTTGGCTGGTAATGGATTAGAGTTGAAGACATCAGTATGAACTCATGTTACACATAGATAGTTACACAAAATAAAATGACCAACAGAATATGTGTAACTATCTGTATCTCTATGTGTGTGTTTGTGTATGTGTATGTGTATGTATATACAGGGTTAGTATACATACAGATATTTCTTCCTTGCTTTGTCTGCTGATAGGATCTAAAAGAAACACCCTAGTAGCAATTAGTACACCCAATGCCCACATTTTCATTTTTGTTACCATTCTCCAAGAAAAGGAGTCCAGATTCCTTGGAAAAATCACTGATTCTAGGACTGGGGCATGAAATATACAAGATGAGAATGCAGTATTTTGTCATGACAGGAAGGAAGGAAGGAAGGAAGGAAGGAAGGAAGGAAGGAAGGAAGGAAGGAAGGAAGGAAGGAAGGAAAGGAGGGAAGGAGGGAGGGACCTCTGTCAAGATGGTATATCTTTGTAATAATACCATAATATTTAATGATTAAGCATTGTAGGTATTTGACTAAGAAACTTAGACCATTCTTTTCTATTAACTCTAAACGATTCAATGGGCTAGTGAATATTTCAACACAACAGCACATATCTTCCTTTTTAAGAATTAGAAAGCGAAAAAAGGAAGGAAGGAGAGAAGGAGGGAGGGAGGGAGGTAAGGAGGGAAGGAAGGAAGGAAGGAAGGAAGGAAGGAAGGAAGGAAGGAAGGAAGGAAGGAAGGAAGGAAGGAAGGAAGAGGTTTATGCAGGCAGTTATGATTGAAAGCCTTTCTTAAAGGTGAGAATGCTAGAGATTTTCATCTTACATAGTAGGAGTATTCTTCCCATTTTCTCTAAAAATATTTGGTTCCCTTTGACTACTGTTAAACCGAGAAAATTAATAAACCAAATATTCTTATAGATGGGATTTAAGTCTCCACTGAGAACTTAAATTAATCCTTCTCTTAATCCATGTTTTATTCTCTTGTTGAGCTCAATAAGATGTCAAGATAAAATGCAAAGATTCCAATTCAGATTTATCATGTTATATTAACAACAGCTGCAAGTTACCATTGGATTTTAAGAAAATATATCCATCATTCATCAGTTTTCTTTTTTAAAAATAAAATAAAATGAGCAACAGAATTTAAAATTACTTGTCACCTCAGCCAGTCAACTCCCAAAATGTATCCAAACTGTCAGACAATATTTTGACAATATCACCATATTAACTCATAGAATATGAACCATTTGGACAACTTTACTGAAATACCATGAAATAATATAAAACAAATACATGTAGAAATAGGATTTGGAGTACTGAGGTGGAATGGGGAAATAAGTAAGATATGGTAAAAGGGATAAGACAGAGAAACAGAAAGATTACTTAAAATGGAAAAATGAAGAAATTTTCACTAATACAAAGAAAAAACTGGGAGCAAGAATAAATAGGTCATCTGTAAGGAAAACTGGACCTCTGTCAAGATGGTATATCTTTGTAACAATACCATAATATTTAATGATTAAGCATTGTAGGTATTTGACTAAGAAACTTAGACCATTCTTTTCTATTAACTCTAAACGATTCAATGGGCTAGTGAATAGTTCAACACAACAACACATATCTTCCTTTTTAAGAATTAGAAAGAGAAAAAAGCTATTGCCACAAATAAAAAAAAAAAAATTGAGTGTGGAGAAGATGATTAGAATAATTTGCAAATTTAGATTCTAACTCTTTATGATAAAGATGCATTGTCTTACTTATAGGGAAATAATTCCATGCCTTTTTTAAGTGAACATTCAGAATATGGCATTGTTACCATGAAACAAATACTTTCCCATAAACTTCAATTCTTCAAAACCTTTTGATGCATATAAAATAATTTATTTATGGATGTTGCTAATATAATTTTGGCCATACACTCAAAATACTTTCAACTTTTGATGTGTTGTTTGTATCTGACTACTTTCACGGAGTAAATACCTCTGACCTCAAGCTTCTGAGCATTTTTCAGGAGGAGAATAATTTTTCTTCTTTTTCTTTTATTGTCTAAAGCTTCGTCTTATTCCACAAGTCACTAGGAAAGTTCCCAATTGTTCTTTGGGAAATATTCATTCTAGTCTTTTCTTTTCAATGCAACCCTACACAGTGGTTAAATAAAAGAAATTCTCTCTCTCCGAATACGGGAAAATTGAGACCTGTAGAAGAAAAATGATTTGTCCAGAGTCACAGGTAATGTCAAAGACCAAAGCTGAAGCACAACCTCCTCTCTCATCTCCATTATTGGCATGAATGTTTCAGAGTCAGGACTATAGTCTGCAACCTATCATGAAACTACCATTAGTATCAAATACCCTTACTTTTTAAAAATATCAGTTACCCAAGAATGTACATGAAATGCCAAATGTTCCCAAAGACAAAAGAATGATTATTTTTAAAACTTTAGATTAAAAAAAAAATAATACTATAGGTAAATAAACAAACACAAAATACCTAAAAAGCAAAGTCAAAAATAGTGGTACTTTTATTAAAATGACCAGTTGCCTCTTGAATAGCATCCTGAATCACTGCAACCCCAAGAAAAGTGATTTCTTTATTCCTTCCTGCATCTAATATTTGTTGAAGACTAGACATGATGTGCAGAAAAGAAAAAAATAAAAGAAAGCTAAGAGAGCTCTCTAGCTACATTTGTTTGTTTAGTTTTTATTTAACATCTACACGTCACTCACTATACATCTGGCTTTGTTCTAAGAACTTTTACAAACATTTACAAAATTGTAAGCATCATGAACCCCTAGGAGGTGTGTGTTATAATGATCTTTATTCTAAGATGAGGAAACTGGGAGAGAGAAGTTACATGCCAAGGTCACAGAGACAGAAAGTGGCAGAGCTAAGATTCAAACACAGGTGGTTCTGCTTCCAGAACCCATGCTTAGAATCATGACACTGTGCTACTTTTGTTTAGTAGTTTAACTAATATTTCCATAAAAGTAATTATTCTCTTCAAACGTTTAGAGCACTTTGATGAATGATGGTTGCCATAGGTGAAGGATAAGAGGGAAGCACTCACTAAGGTCCCATCAAGCTCTTGTCTATGTGTTGTGAACAATAAATTGCTTATTTCACAATATAATAATATTTACTACTTTTTAGACAGTAGATCAGCATAATCAAGAGACTAAGTAACAGCACTTTATTCAAATGCTAATACAGTCTCTCATTGTTAAATAGCCCCTTGTTCTTTCTGCTGTTGCCCTAATAAATTTGAAAATTCATCTTTAATAATCCATCAACATATTTATTGAAAATGTAAGGTACAGAGCTATGCACCATGGAATATTTTACCAAACACAAGGCTCTTTTTCCTCAGTAGCTTATAATCTAGTTGAATCGTAAACTCAGCCATACCAGCTGGGTTATTCACCCATTTTACAATATTAACAATCTTAAAGGTCGGCCCACAAAAAGTAGTATCTACTCAAGAAAAGAAACACAGAGGAGTCCAGGCCCTGGTGTCTATACTCCCAAATCTTAAGCAGAAAAGTCAAGAATGGGGAAAATAAATTTTAATGTGGCTGTCCCTTTATGTTAGGCAGCAAAACATTTCTAGAACTGTCCTGAAGATAATTTTGAGTTCATCCAGTCCAGTGAGCTGGTCCTGAGCTGTTGGAGTGACTGATCCCCCTGGGTCCCTGCCCCCCAAAGGCCGACTCCATTGCTCAAAGCTAGTGGCAGCTCTCAGTAGATTGCTCAGTGGCAACTGTTTCAGAATCTTTCCACTGTACATAGTTTAAATGCAGATTCCCTGATGAATAATTTTGATAATTCTGTCCAAGTATGAAGACTGCTTGAATTAGATGACTACATGATCATATTTAATTTTTTTATGAGACAATTCTGGCTTCTCTTGTGCCATGTGAAATCCATCCTGCTGAGTGCTCTTGACTAGTCACGTCCTTCCTGCCATTTTAAAAACAATAGTGGCAGAGATGCAAGCTGCTGATAGTGCTCAGCAGGACAGATCAAACACACAGATGCAATTTCTGTACGTTAAACAGTGAAGTGGGATAAAATTCAGATACTTACAATCGCTTAGTAGCTAGCATCTCATTGCTGCAAATTGAATCTATCATAACAGAATTTATTGTCAATAGTGTCATATCATTTGTGAGTTCTGCAATAATTTCGGTCGAAACCAGTGCAAGGTGTTGGACATGTGAGATTTACATGACATATATGCTAGTTTAGGCACAGATTATAAAGAGAACTTTTTATTATGAAATTTCTTTTTTTAAATTGCTTTCAAAATAGCCATACTGTAATTTTTTTTTCCTCTGGAATTTTAAACATTCTCAAATAGTGTAACTTTAAAGCCCAGAAGAAAACAACCTGCCACTTCATTTTAGAAGCTGTTTTGGAATTGCAAGACCCCAAGACCCTTCCACTGTAGTTGTTAAATAAGCATTAAAATTACAGTCAAAAATTTTGAAAGGTGGCTTTTTATATTATTCAGAAGCAACAAAGATCCTAGTAGTCATAATTAGTGATCAATATATCCTATCAGGAAAAAAAAAGAATTCAAAACAGATATTTTGAGGTCTACAAAACATACCAAAATTTCTTTATTATAGAATGGAAAGATGGCAATAATTTAAGTGGTCAATACTCTTATTCGCCTTTGGATTTAGTTCCAAATACTTCACTGGAAGTTCATAAAAGATCAACATCAAAGCATACAATACAAATTGTACTTTGCATGTATGAGAATTTGGTGACATGCCACATACTTGATAGCTTTAATTGCTAATGAAACAGAACCCCCAACAAGTGCTATACTGTAGTCACACAATCTTCCTATTCAAGATTTAAATAAGAAAAATTTTTAAAAAGAAAAAGAAAAAAATCAAAACAAATAGTAGGGCCCAAAGATTTTGACAATCTCTTTCTTTCCCCTGCTCTAGACAAAAAAAAAAAAAAAAATCCTTTTTTTCTTATTTTACCATGCATTTGGGCCTTTCAGTATATATGTGAGAATATAGCATCTCAGCAAGATCTGAATAACAAAATCTTGCTATCAGATAATCTAGGACCTTGACAGACAAGGGGCTTTGTGAGGGATAAATGCTTCAGATGAATCCTTCGTTTATTTAAGAGGAAATATCCTATATGCATGTTATGTTTACCACTATAATGGGGAATTCCCTATTTCTGAACCAAAGAATTTCAGTTTTCCCCCTCCCTCAAGCAGGTGTCTTTTCATCTCTCACAAATCAAAGGGGAGGGTAAAAAGACAACCTTTCAGTGGCACCCTGATGTGTATTTCAATAAGTTTACTAATCAGAGCACATATAAGTTAGAATGACTCATGTTCATCTATTTAATAGCAAACAAAACTCCATTGAACTCATGTCCAGCTTTCTTTCATGTTCATTTTGTTCAAGGGCATACCTTCCTATTTCTGCCTTTTTTTTTTTTTCTCCTTTCTTTCTTGGACACCTCCAATCCCCATTGACAACCAAAATGCAGGGCTATAAATGTAAGGGTGCAATACATCATGAGATAAGTCTAGGGAACATGTCCTCTACCAAAATGCGCATGAATCTCT